>NC_042304.1:15532915-15832915 GCF_901000725.2 Takifugu rubripes
CTCCCTCTCTCAGGGGTCTTTCTCGCCCTCTCTCTCTCCCCTCTCTCTACCCCCCCCCTCTCTCTCTCTCTCTACCCCCCCCCCCCCCCCCCTCTCTCCCCCCCCCCTCTCTCCCCCTCTCCCTCTCTCCCCCTTTCCCCCCTCTCCCTCTCTCAGGGGTCTTTCTCGCCCTCTCTCTCTCCCTCTCTCTCTACCCCCCCTCCCTCTCTCAGGGGTCTTTCTCGCCCTCTCTCTCTCCCTCTCTCTCTACCCCCCCTCCCTCTCTCAGGGGTCTTTCTCGCCCTCTCTCTCTCCCTCTCTCTCTACCCCCCCCTCCCTCTCTCAGGGGTCTTTCTCGCCCTCTCTCTCTCCCTCTCTCTCTACCCCCCCCTCCCTCTCTCAGGGGTCTTTCTCGCCCTCTCTCTCTCCCTCTCTCTCTACCCCCCCTCTCCCTCTCTCAGGGGTCTTTCTCGCCCTCCTTCCCTTGAGTGCTACTGCAGGGGGCACTGATAAACCACTGCTGATATTCACACACTCTAACGCCGGTTCTCTGTGGACAGACAAACATGTGAGTGTTTAGAATAAATGTAGAATAAAATGATGATCCGTCATTTAATATCGGCGTGTTTCTTCCTTCACATCTGCAGCAGAAGCTAACAGAGGCATGTCACATCACCTCTTTCCTCTCTGTCTATGCCGATATTTTAAACCCTCGCGGAGATTAAAAACAACCTGCCACATAAGGACAAGAAACAAATGTACAAAAAGCAGTGTAAGGTCTGATGTGTGGCAGCTTCTGATCTGACGACGTGAATGAATGAAGCTGCGGAGCTGACGTTGGTTCTCATCTGATTTGGTCTCCGAGTCTAAACGCTGCTGAAGAGCTGAGCGACATCAGCCTGGCGGCCAAAACTGAGAGACAGAATACAGAATTCTGCTTTTAATGAAGTAAAAGTGGACTGAACACTAATCTAAATAAAGAGAAACACCAATGTTCAGCTCTCAACAGGAGCGTCACCTGCATCAGCACCATGGACAGCGCCACCGCCTGCCATGATGTTTTAGTTCTCCTGTCCTCAGGATCTTCATGTGAATGGCATCAGGGGATCCACAACGTTAATCAGTTAAAGGATTAAACAGGTAATAATTGCATGATGTGGGTCATTAAACCAGAGTTGAATTTAAAACAGAGCGGTCACAAATTTAGCTGCACGTTAAAGTAACGCCCGGGGTCATTTGTGATGGTTGGCGATCAATGTCCGGCTCAAGCGCAGGAGAAAGGAACTCCGTCACCTCCGATCTTTAAAAACACACAGTTAGAAATTGTCTGGATAGAAATATAAATCTAAACATCTGTCACACTCATCTGAGGTGGAATCTCTGCTTTAAAATCAAATGTTTAATTTGTGTCCTCATGATCCACAATAACATGTGTGTGTGTGTGTGTGTGTGTGTGTGTGTGTGTGTGTGTGTGTGTGTGTGTGTGTGTTGTCCCTGGTATCTCAGCTCAAGGCTAAACGGTGAATAGCAAACGCGAGGCTTCATCATGAAATGTTGCGGGCAGCCAATGGCGGCGCGTCTCTGCTGGCCTCGTCTGGAAGAGCGCCACACACTCAGAGGCCCCTTCAGAGATCCTGGTAAATGCGCCAGATAATCTGCTGCACCACGAGGACCTGCTACAATTGGAAATCTCATTTGTGGATTTATCCATTGATCAGCCGACGCTGAGGCCTGAAGTGAAATGGCCATTTTCGATATCACCGCCGTGAAAATCCAAAAGTATGATAATAACAGTCATTCCAACCGCAAATGTTAAAAATCATCTATTATTTTATTGGCAATAAAATCATTGGATGTTTGTATTTGCACTTGTTTCATATTGTACAATTTGGAGCAAAACACAACACTTTTGTTAAAAAATGCTTTTAAATGAAAATCAGCCAGAAAATGAAAACCAGGTATCAGATTTGACACGTTTGTGCATTTCACACTTTTTTATCAGCTAACACAAGCAGAGCTGTCTGTTTAGGCCTCGTTAAATATTCCTGTCGTCCACCTCCAGGTGCTGAGCCGGTGTTTGAAACCCGCGTTCATACTGTACGAGGGTGACGGCCTTGGACTGTGAGGCCACTGGGTCCATCTGATAATTGACTGTCAAATAAAGAGCTGTTCCTCTCCTGAGTCCTCTCTGACACCCACATCAATCTGTCTTCACTTAGAGCAGCCCCCCCCCTCCCCCCGACCATTCATCCAGCCACCATTTCAACCGCCGCCCCCACATTTCCTCTCCACCCTCAGCCTCGCTCCCTCCTTCCCTCCATCCCATCAACACCACTTCTCTTGACGTGCTAACAACTGTTTGACAGTAATGGCTCTAAAAGCAAAGCAGGGTGCCAGTCGATGTGAGTGCGCCCGTGTGCGTGCGCGCACACATGCGTGTCTGCGTGTGTGTGAGTGTGTGTCACTGAGAGGCCTTGAGGTTTGAAGAGGTTTACACACACCACCATCAACCAAAGCGGATGGTTTATGCACACAAACATGCAGAAAGCTGGACTCAAAACATACACGTGCATGTTGGAATCAATATTTGCTGCAGCTCTTATAAAAGTCCAAGCTAAATGATTCAAAAACTGAGTCTAAAAACCTGTTTAGGTTCGTTAATGCTTAAAGTTTAAGACGCTATATTTAAGAAATGTATTTCAAGTCATCATAATGTGTCACCAAAGGAACTGTGTTCATTTCAGATACATAAAATGGACGACAACAGTTTTCCAGTCAGGTTATTCTCATTTCAGAAGCAAGGTAGCATCCCAACAGTACCGTTGATGTTTGGGCCTGCTGCACCACCCTCCACCTGAGTCGGTAACGGTAGTGTTTAAAATGTGATCAAATTACCAGTTTGGGCCAGAAACGTACACACAGCTGCTTTAAAAGTCTTTATTAGCTTTATGAAATGTAAATCCAGATAGAATCTATGTCTGCATTATGTTGTGTTTGCATTAGTATGCTAATGTGTGTGTGTGTGTGTGTGTGTGTGTGTGTGTGTGTGTGATTTTCCTTCCACTGTGCAGCAGCTTATTGTGATGCTGTCAGATTGAGGGTTGATGAATGGCAGAAAATTACACAAAGCTTCAGCTTCTGGCTCATTGTCTAAACAATTAGTTATAGATACACACTTTCTCTCTCTCTCTCTCTCTCTCTCTCTCTCTCTCTCTCTCTCTCTCTCTCTCTCTCTCTCTCCACCCCCCATCCCCCACCCCTCTCTCTCACCTACACTCTTAAATGCACCATCCACTCCAGCTTCGAACACAGAGGGGGTAAATCTAAATCATCGTGGTCTACAACCTCCATGGTACTGTATAAAACTCAATATGTGATATTTAAAATCTATTTAAAGACACGTTTCTTATTTGAGGACAGTTTGAGACGCCCTCGCTGCAGACACAACCCTAGATTTGTGATCATCACCTGAAGCTGAGCGCTTCCCTCGGGAGCTTTACCTGCTCAAATGTCTCCTCTATGTCCACTAATGCTGCACTTAACACTCATCACCCCTCGCTATAACCCTCATTACCTTATCGGAACAAGACAAAAGCAATATTAGCAGCCCCCGACCTGCTCTGGGGCCAAATTGGGGTGTCACATCAAGATAGCAGGTATTACTTTGCCAGTTTCTCCATCCTCATCCTCAGATACAACTCCGTAAGCCCCTCATTACCTTATCATTGTAAGACAATACTGGTCTGATTCCCAACCTTCACCTGAGTTTTTACTGAGATATTCACTGGTCATCCAGCACACCTGGCACCTGAGAGTCAAATACAAGGCAGAAAACTTCAGTTTAACCCCTCTGTATCCTCATTAGCTTATCTAAGGCAGTGCAGAGGTAGCTTTAGTTAGCTTAAGGTATCACTGAGTGACTTTGCTAGCTTTTAGATTAGCCATGCAGCTAACACAGCTTGCCCAGGCCAAGGTTAGGGCTGTCTTAATGTAGCAGCTTTGGGGCAGAAAGCTGCCTAATTTCAGCTTCTATCGCCACTCGCAGGGCTTCAGGGGGCTTTCTGAGAGGCACAGCGAGGAGCAGCTAAGACAAAGTACCGCAGGGTTAATCCCAGCAATGGGGGAGTCAGGAGGAATTAGTGAATATTCAAATAAAAGGATGAACACACCTGTTTAAAGTCCCAAAGCTGCTGAAGATACAGGACAGTAGTTTTTGATGGTATAGCTCTCAAAACTGCAAACACATAGAACTGAACACCGATATGATCATCCGAATAAACGCAGAAGCTACTATTGAAGGAAAAAGGGAAAAAAATGGATTTTGGTCCCTTTTTTGTCTTTGTACTACAACAACTGTGTTTTATATTGTTGTTTCTCAACACTATCTTTTACCTTCATTTCCACCTATAAATATGGAAACATCAGGGCACGAATCTGTTGTGGAGGGAGTGATAAGAGATCATACTCAAACATCTCTTTGTCCCCAAAGACGCTTCCTTCATTTCTCTTCCGTAGATTCCTCCTCTGTTCGTAGCGTCACTCCCTGTCCAAAGAAATATCTGGATCCCATTTTAACAAAAAGCTTTAACATACACTGAAACTATGTTTATTCACATTTGTACTTTACCCCAGATGATCATTCTATTTATTTATTATACTATTTGATCCATTGGTTGGTAAATAGATGGATTTTAATGCATTATAAAAAACATTGTTATTTAAGTAACTAGTTAGCTCTTTATTTTTGTGCTCCTATTTTTGCTTCAGGAGGGGTTTGGTAAACCATTAAACCGTATTGGGCTTTTATAACTAATGTGACCTTTATTTTTGAGTTAATTTTAAAATTTCCCAGAACTGCGTTTTTGAATGCAGCACCCAGAGAAGGAGGCGGTCCGTCAGGTTTCCGGTCTACAGATCAACCAATCAGAAACAAGAGAGGGGCCGTCTGGCCAATCACAAGCTGAGTAGGGCGGGTCTTTGAGTCAAGCCGGCTCGGTCAACAAGCAAACATTTTGTTGTATCAGAAAATGTGGAATGAAAAAGATAAAATAAAAGAAAGAAAACACACAATTTGTTTTTTTAAGCTGACAGCCAGGCCAATTCAGGGGTGAAATAACCTTAAGAGCAGCGTTGTTTGTTTGAAAGCCACAGACGGTACGGTAGCTAATTACCACCTACCGCTGAAATGGAGGCGTGGAAGCGTTTTACAGGTAAGAGCCGAGCAGGAAAAAGTGATTATTCGATCATTTTATTTGGGTGCTACAATGATTAAGTGATCTGAAGTCATTTCTCGGTTCCCGGGGTTGTTGTCTGGACACTTTTCAACTTTGAATGGACGACTTTTCTCCTCAGTTGCATTGAGAGGAGACGGTAAGTCCAAATAGGTTAAATTGGAATAAAAACTTAATAATCTGTTGACTACATTCATTAGAACTAAAACTGACATCTATCTGATTATTGATGACTAGTTTTGTATGTTGCGGGTCTCCTGCTTTGTGTAATTTAGGGTGTTCTGAATAACTGTTCTTAATAAGTCGATTATTCTCTAAGTGAAGTTCACAATAGTTCCAGTTTAATGTATTTAGAGGCCAAAATCACAAACGTTTGCCTTGGAGGACTCTCCAAGCTGCACATTTGTGCCACCCTCTGTCCTTCCACGTGCAGTAGACGCCACATGTACAGAGAACATCAACATTAACCTCCTGCTGTTGTGTTTTGTGAGGATTATTCAAGCATTTATTCATTTTTGTATTGGTGGATGGAAAACTAATGAGTCATTAAGATTTATGTTGCAGCTTTTGCATCTGTAAATCTTTGACTTTTCCCCCACCTGCTTTGGGCTTTTATCTGAATTTAAGGATCCAGTTTCTGGTTGAACTGCTGCAGATTGGAGATCCGGATCATGTTGTGCCTGCAAGCCCATAATGCACCATCCATTCATCTATACATACTCATTCACTCCTGAAGAATAAGTGGATTCTGTCTGTTCTACAGAAGCACAGAGATCCATCCATTGCTTTCACAGCCACGTGTAATGACAGTGGAATCATGGGAGTTCATAGGTTAAATACAGATTCTGGGTCAGCTGAGAGATGGGAGATGACGGGCTTAATGACTGACTGCTGCTGCTAATGACGGCCTATGCTTGGCTAACCGTAGTGCGCCTCGCTGACAGGTGTGTGCGCCTAAAAAGACACACACTTGCACGCGCGCACAGATCACAAGCCTCTCCTGCTCAATGAGCTGCAATTTGTGATGAGACCCGACAATCAATCCTGAGCGACGGTGGCCCCTCTCGCCAGTAACGCTCCATGGATGGTTATTAGAAGGTCCTCGGGGGGGTTGTGGGGTTGCAGCACTTTGCTAAACTAGCAAAGATTAATGGCCTGTGAGATTTAATAGAGAAGATGCACTCGGAATGAAATTCCAAATAATGTGTTGCCCTTGAGACAAAATGAAACGGCTGAAAATGTTCCCGTTGATGCTGCGAGTGCTTGTGGGTGTTGTATTTTAACGCATTTGTTTGTGTTTGTGTTGTGTTTGAATGCCGTCTGGGCTGCAGCCGTAGCTGTTTCAGTTCAGTTCACTGATCTGTGATCTGGAGAGAAATGATCAATAGTTGTATAATGTGTCAACGTCTTCCGGCAAACTAGCTCGAACAAACTTCAGGTGGGGTAACGCAAGGGTCCCATAGGTGCTGGAGGGTGGGTTGGGCTGGCTGGAAGCCTCCACACGTCTGCAGCTGTCTGTCACCGCGTGTGGCAGCGGTCCGACAGCTCATTAGCCTTTCCGCTCCGGTTGGATCTCCGCCAGCCGTTTTGTTCCAGTGCTAATTCTGACATTTCAGTCTGCCCACAGAGAAATCAGCTCATTCCAGCGGAGTTCACTTTTCCCCTGTTGCTCAGCGAAAGGGAGCTGAAGTGTGAAAAGTGTGAAAACTTTATTGACACGGCGCCTGAACACAGCTGCGGGTTAAATAAGTAACCCTTGGCAAACATTGTGGGTGGGAATATTGGCGGATTTGGTGCTTTTCCATCACCTTCTGACGTCACTGAGGATGATCAACGTGGTGTTTTCTCCACCTGAGCTCAGTGACCAGTAGCAGAACCAGCTAGCTATCATGCTTGGACTTAGATTTCACGTGCCTCTGTGCCGCTGCCCATTTATCATATAATATCTCTATAAAATCTTTATATTGTCGTGATTTTTCGTCTTTCCTGGATCAAACACAAATCAAATATGTTGAAGATTCACGCCATCGCCACGACGATCCAAACTGATCCTGATCTGGACGCTGCTCCCCGAACAGCCAAAGTCGGCCAGTAACTACCTTCTCTACACTCCCACCTGTGTCCGAAGGAGTTTCAGAACTCAAAACAAGTTTCTAAATAACCTGAATAAATCATTGTCACTCGTTGAATTAAGTCTGATTTAAAGAAGTGTGCGTAAAAGGGTTTATTTTATTATTTAGTTATAACTTTTGCCATAAAACTGGGATTTAGCATCAGCAATGTTTTATGAGGATGTGGCCAAAAAAATAGTTTCAAGGAAATTTCAGATTCAAATCAATAAAAACTCATTTTTAGAAGCGTTAAACCGCATAATCTGCTTGAAATGAAACGTTTGACAAGGACAGAAGGATAGAAAACAACGATTATCATAACTCACCAACCAGCAAGAGCTGAAACATCAGGAACTTTTCGGTCCTTCAAACCAAAAACTCATGTAAATATTTCCATTTGATGACAGGTGTGATTGATTCAGGCCGCAGCTGTGCCAGGTGATGATGATGATGATGATGATGATGACGACGACTGCATGTCAGGTGACCACAGTTTAAAAAGCAGATCATTACAATTACAGGAATCGAGCTCGTACCTCCGCTGCTGTCCTGACCTGCATTACTCCTGGATGCCGCTCTGCTCAGGTGTCGCCCAGGTAATAATCCAGAGGACGCCAGCAGGTAAAGGCTCCAGCGCCCAGGTGCTCCACACGCGGAGGAAGAAAATCCTGATCTGTAATTCATCCCCAGTGGTTCCTGCAGGGACGGCTCTCCTCCTCTGCATCTTCGCCCCCCCCCACCCCCACCGGTGGTGGTACCTGCCGGGGGCCGACGGGGCCCTCCTGCCTCCGCGGGGACGTCAGGTAAGGCGGCGGTGGAGTCGTTCCATCGTCTCTCCTCAGCCTCCACCACCGCGCCTGAGCCTCAGAGTGCCTCTGCCAAGACTAGCCGTCCTGTTTTGCCGCTCTTTGCCAAACACACATACACGCACATGCACAGAGGAGCGTGTTGTTTCTTTCTCTTTTTTTTTCCCCTTCGTAGTTTTTTCAGCAGCAGCTCTAACCCTGAGCCGGGGCCCGGCCTGCCTTTGAGATGCTCTCTAGCCCACAAACACAAGACGGCTTTCATTATCTTGCCCGTCGCAGCACAAGGCCTAGCTTCTAAAAGCTACTGATTTCTTTCTTCCTTTAGCCCCCTGTACAAAGGGAGGGCATTTTGTAAATTACTTGCTCGTTTCAGACCAACAAAAGGTACTTTCATTGAAACCTCCCTCCCCCCCATTGCTCCCTCTGTATCCTCCCGCCATTTGATTTTGCTCAAATTTGATTACAAGGCTTGAAAAAGGAGGAGAAGAAAAGAGAAGAGGAAATAAGAAAGCCCCACAGATGGCGCGTTCATTCAGCGCCGTGAATGGCTTCAGACGGGCTGCCTTTATACGCGCGGCAATCCAGAGACGCTTCAGCCGCGCCGCTAAAAAAAGAACTTGACAAAATTATTGGTTTGGCTGCTGTTTCACACAAGTGACACGAGGAACTCGGCAAAAGAAAAGCCTGCCTTCCCTTTTTCCCTCCTTTTTCACCCCCCCCCCCCCCGCGACTCTCTGGGTCTCGCAGCTGAATCAAAACAAACTTAAGGTGTCTCTCCGGCATGTGTGCGCGCGTGCACGTGGGCTTATTCATCAATAGAGGCCATGCCAGGATAACTGAATCGCTGATTCAGTTGGGGAATAATGAGACATGACTAGAGTGTGATACACCTCTGCATGGACACTGTTTATATCCGAGGAGGCTCTGGGTCACCTGCGTATGTCGGGTCACACCTGTCAGTGTTTGTCTTCTATTCCACGTCAGGATCAAGCTAATATTCCCTGTGCTGCCCTAACCTCAACCAACAGGTCACAAATTCCAGTTTGGCTTCACATGGCCCCATTCAGTACAGAGCAGACACACACACAGACACACACACACACACACACACAGCGGGCTGAAATAACACCGCTCTGACTGAACACCAGCCAACACAGAGTGTTCTGGTCTCTCAAAGGCTGTAATCCCATTTCCACAATAGACCACTCACTCAGCACTTGTTTTTCTCGGAGGATAATTGTATGTCTACACACGTGCACGCGCGCGCACGCACGCCTTCAGGGCAGTGCTTGCTTCCTCACTGATACTCACACCCACTTGACTTGTTACACCATTATCAGATGGTCACAGCGTCACGCGTAACGTGAAGTGGTGTGTGAGACCTGGCAGGGTCACTCGGGGTCGGAGGCACCGAGGATCAGAGGTGACTTCATTCTTGGATCCACTTACCCAATCAGAGTCAGTTAGTTTGGTGCCATCCCATTACTGAGATAAACACAGAGCCATCACAGAGCCCAAGCTGTCCAACTACCCAGAAGCCCTCAGCAGGCAGAAACTGGCTCTATTTTCTCTGCCGTGTGTTTTCTTCTATTGCCTTGTGAATTTTTACTAGCAGAGTGAGGACATTTTTGACTTCAGAGGACACGTTGCATCATTTAGGCTGAGAGCCATCAGACTAATGGTTTGCAGCTACTAGTGTGCTAATCCCAGCAGGTATCTCCATCCCATAATACATGTTTGTTTAACTTGAACTGTGAATTGAGCCTGTTCAATCACAGGCTTCCACGAGGACCTACACCTTCACGCAGAGGGAGGAAATGGAGTTAAACGCTGTAAAGTGCTGACAGGGCTGCAGGACAGCTCACCCAGCTTCCTTATCTCCCAGAGATATGAGCAGTCCTGGCCACCAGCACCACCTGACCCACTTACATCCTCCCGTCAACCTGCCAGACAGGTGCATCACATCCAGAAACTACGTTCCCATTGATGATTATTCTTTTTTTTTAAAGATTATTCCTTTATTTCTGGCGAACAGACTCCCTCCGTGGTCAGGAGAAGGTGTATGATCAGCAGTTCGTTCTCCATCCTCAAACCTGAATGAATTATTGTCTGAAGATAAAACTGGAAAGCAGCAATGATTTTTTTTTAAAATAGAAAATAAACCAGCGATAGAAATGACCTTAATAATATTTCTCTCTCTGGTATTTGCAGCAAGAATATTCCATCGGAGGCTTGATAAAAGGATTATGTGGGAAGCTTTATGCTGCTGGAGTCAAATCTGGATATGGTGGGAGAGCTGTTTGATTGAAAATTCTTGTTTCCCTTCTGCCAGGCTAGCAGTAAAAGTCTAAAATCAGCATTATTCCAGATTTAAACATCTGTCTGTAAAAGGGCGGCTGTCTGTCTGACACGCAGCCCACCTGTCTGCCTGCACGCTTCTCTTGTTCCACGTCTGGAAATGTTTTTTGGTTTTTTTAAAACACACATTCTAATGAAAAATCAGTTACATTGAACATAACTGTTACATTTTGCTTGCCCGGGCCTTTATAGAGGTAGTCGGAACCATAAAAAATCCACTTTACTGCTGGAAAATAACTTGTTTTCCTTTTAAATGGTTCATTCTATTTATGTTATTTAATGTATGATCACATGTTCACTAAATTGTTGCAATAATGAGTAACAGTTCTGGTTTTATCAGGCTTGATCAGCAGGCAGAGCTGCCTCAGTTTAGGCACCATAACCAGCTGGTGACCTGGTGACCTTCACTCATTGCTGCTGTCTCCTTCAATCAGCTCTGATAAAACCTTCAGGAGCAGGAGGAGGCTGTTGGAGCGGAGGTGAACTCACATTTACATGCGTGTGTGTCTGCTGACGCATTGTCACATATGATGGAAAGCTGTCACAGCGAGGCTGTTTTGATGCTGCTGCCTCCTGAAAGCCTGAAGGATTAGCATTAGCGTGAGGGTTTAGATGAGAATTAAGATGGAGTGAAGGTGCAGAATGAGGTTAAAACGAGTTGTCGGTTGTGGGATCCCAGGATCGGGTTGAAAGTCTCCATTTATGATGGACAGGGGCTTGAGTCGTTACAGTTTGGGGTTAAATGAGCAGAAAACATGGTGGCTGAGTTGAGTTCCTGTCAGATTTGGATTCATTCAGACAGAATATCAGAATGAAATGTTTCCTTTTAAGCCTGAGTCTGTAGCATCTCAGGTAGCAACCCCACCAGCAGCACCGTCACCTGGCTACAGATCAGCCAGCGTCACTGTTTTAGGCTTGAACCGGAATCTCAAGTGGTGGAATTTTCGGCACTCACTCACTAAAAATCTTCTGAGGACACTTAAACGTCACAAAGAGCTGGTGTAGCTAAATAATGTGTGTGTCACAGCTGCAGTTGGAGCTCCTTTAAACCTGGGCAGGAAGGGTCTGGCTGGAAGCTACACCAGCTGACCCTGGACCAGGGCGGAGCGCAGCCTGGCCAGGTGACCAGTAATTACTGGACCTTAACTGTTGGTAACTGCTTGTGTTTTTAGACGTTTAGTATTTGGATGTTCGGCACTTGTTTCCCACTAAAATCAGGAAAAAGTCATTTCCAGGAAGCTGAACTGAGAAACCACACAAACTCATTTTAATGTTGGCATTAACAGAGGTTTTCTTGATCATTCTTGTAGACGTTGCTCTTGTTCCCACCTAATCCATGACTAAATATATCTAGATTACTTCTGCTTTTTTCCTGATGTTCCCTTTTTTCCGCGTCTGTTTCTGTTGGACTTTATTTGAACCGTTAATCAATTATCTTTGATTATCAACCCTGCTGTCAACTTTCCTGATGTCACCCCTGTAGTAGTTTCTTGTTTCTACACTTTAAAATAATTGATGTTAGCATCATTGACCTCCTCACCTCCTGGACCAAACCAGGAATTGCTAAATTGACCCCTATTAAATTGTGACTGAATCGAAAATGATATTAATAAAACCCTTAAATTGATTCTATGCCTTTATTTGGAAACAGTGAAAGCTGCCTGCAGAATAGAGCAGCTGTGTACAACATCTGGTAAAGTTGGCAACTGTGGAGTGTTTAAAAAACGATCCGGTCAGAAGTAAGACGACACAAAAGCAGGACAACAGGAGCGTCACACCTGTCTCCTAAAGTTATCGGTGACAATACATCAATTCATTCCCTGCAGAGGTCACAGCAGCTACATCAGGCTAACGCAGCAGATCAGAGTAGAAGCAGCCTCGTCACACCGTCGCCCACAAACATCTCCTCCACGAGGAGTCGGGAAAACTCTGGACCAAAGTTTTATCTTCAGAAAACCGCTCCCACAAGCAGCCTCCGCTCGCATCCGAATGCAGCTCACACGCAGCTCTGCGTGAACCCCCATCTCCTCATCTCCTCCCGGCAGCCTCCGTCCCTGAAGAACCGCATTGTTATCCCTAATCACTCCCCGGAATCATAAACAGTCCCAACTTTTCTGAAGACCCGCCCGTCTCCCTGTTTATGCGGATCCCAGAAGGCATTGCCTTCAGACGCCTTCACGCGGGCGGCAAACACGTCAGGAAAACAAACAAGTGCGGAAAACAAAACAGAGTCTCCTGAAATACCTTTCGGATGCCCAGAGGAAGGCGCTGGACAGGCAGATGAGCCGATAGGTTTCCTCTGTCCTCCTCAGGCTGCCTCCTCTCTCGGCGTGCTGTGGAGAGTGACTGCTCGCAGCCCGCTTGGCATATCTAATTAGAGCCAGGCTGTTGCCACTATCGGGCAGAGGATCTACCTCTCCAATCTCTCCTGACTCAATCTTCCCCATCTCTGATTTTCTTTTATATTTATGCTGGAATATTTAATTGTAGACAAAAGGTTACTCTGGGCTCTATTCATTGCACACAGGCAGAATAATCTCCTTTAAAAGGCTTGACATTTCAGGCTTTTCAAAAGGGGCTGAAAAAATTATATCCCCGCTTTTGTTAATCAATGAAGTAGAACTCCCCTGAACAAAAGAATTAAATTGCTTGGTTGGGTTAATAAAACACACAGAAATAGCTGCTTCCTGTGGGCTTTTGTGCCTGCCACTGGCTCTCCCCATATGCAACCAGCACTGTCATTCCATATGATTTGGGGGGCAAAAACTCTCATTTCTCCACACAGTTGGCTTTTTAAATCCCTTTGAATGAGCTGTGAGGCTCGCTGATTGGGAACTCTTGCATGAGCCTGGCTGCATGGCCAGTGGAGAACAGGCTCTTTCTATTCACATATGACTTCTGCTGAGAGGAGACAGCAGGTCCACAACAATTTACAATTTTTATACTGCGCGCGCATCGGAAAAACATTGTAATTATGCAAATTATCCGGGCAATAATTAGTCCCTTCTCTGTGCCTTTGTGTTAGCTGCTGTGGTGTTTCGGTCCAACGGGAGAGACGCAGCGCGGGTTTAAATTGTTCCTGAAAGACAGGCTGCAGATGGTGGCGGCGTCTTTGGGGCCGTAACGAGCGGCTGGTCTCAGGCGGTCCTGGAGGGGAAGATACAGTCTGTCGGCCCATTTGAGCCACGGGAAAAATGGAACGACTGGTGTGTTTTTCTTCTTGCTCAGTCTCATTGTGCTTCCACTACAAGCGATGGGTTGTGCAGTTTGCTGTTCGCTAACCGAAGACTCCAGTCGACTCCAATCCAAAGTGGCTGCTGTGTATGTGGAGGTGGCCAACGTTGCCCCGAAGCAGCACAGCGAACCAGGCGGCTGAAGCATCAGTGACTCTCCCCACCTGTGTAGGACTGTAACAATTACATGGGTTAGGGAGCATTTTATCACACGTTTAACATAAAACAAGGTTTTCTTGGTCCAGTGATAAAGTTTTAACTTTGAAAGAGACTTCCAGAGTTTAAGACATAAAAAGGTTATATGATACCTGAGATCCTCAGTGAAAAGGCTCGACATCTTTAAAAAGGCAGATGATGGAGGGGTGTTCGTGTCAGCATTATTTAAAATTTGGGTGTGTTCAAGGTCTCAGGGAAAGACAGAAATGCTGTGAGGGTTAGTTTGTTTCTTCCCATTCTGATATCAATAATCAATGAAAATACAAAGTGTCCCAAAGAGATGCTACTTGAATTGATAGCATCTATTTTCTGGGTCTACGGGTCAAGCACTTCATCTGTTTGATGGTGGCGGGAACACCTGACCACGATATTACGTGCTTATTTGCTCTTCCTTGAGATGTATAGAGGTATAGAAAGAGTTGAAGTTTCAGTGATGATCAAAAATAGTTTCTGATCAATCAAATTAAATTTCATACTCTTGAATTCAGTTTTGCTCTTATTGGACGTCCCAGTTAATAGTTTCAAATTTGACTCTTCAGATTGTTTTTTGCAATTGAATGATTCAAATTAAACAACACAGATACAAATTGTGTGATTCAAATTCATTCTTTTAGTCCAATTATTCAAGTTTTGCAATTCAAATATGAACGATTCAAATATAGTTTCCGGTATATTTCAGCCTGCGGCTTTAAAGTAGAGCGCAGACGAGTGCTTCAAGGCCAGCAGGTGTTTTTCCCCTGAGACCTTGAACGCACCGCAGGTATAAATACCACTAGTAATTAAGAACCCATCTCCTTCGTTACTGCTGCGGCTTCCAATGAATTTCACAAACGCTAAATAATCATGTATATAATGTTTGATTTTGTTTTGTTGTTAATGCTTTGAAATTCCAGGATTCTGTGAAGTATACTAGTTTAGTTTACCGGTTTAGGTTGGTTAACTGACTTGGCTGAAACATTGCTGTAATGTTGTCTAGAAACTAAAACCATGAACCGTCTAATTGTTACAAATGCAGAATCGTGTCAGGTTTAAAAACAGGAAATGAGTGGATTTAACTGTCCTGTGTTACATTAGCATCTCTATTGCTGAGGCTTTTAATTGCAGATTGACTTGCCAATAAACCTCATTATCCTCTCGTCCAGTGCACATGATCATTTCTCCAACATCGTGGTCAACATGATGCACGTGTCTATTATTTTATTCAGAAAAAGGTTAGAAGAACTTGAACTGAACACTGAATTCACTGATTTTGCATTCTGAAGGCTCTTTTAATGAAATTGGATTGATTCTTAGGTGATTCCCAGGTTACACTGACGTGCTCAGACATGTGTTGCTAACACACAAGCACATTGTACAAGGACATAAATGTCCCGCGTATGTCCAGGTGAAGTTCAGATCTGATGTTATTTTTTGTCTTCCTCTTTCTTCAGGAGCCTTGTAACAACTCTGGTAAAACATGTTGTCACTTCCTGCTTTAACTGGGTTTTCATGCATTTATTTACCATTGTTGGACAGTCGCCACCTGTTAGTAAAGGAGCGATGACGGACGCACCTGGTAACACCCCAGCCACACTGTCTATCGCTGCATATTTGAATGTTGGATATGTTAATATGTTAATGTTGGATAGATTGTCCTTCAGATCAGAATGACTTGTGCATACAGTATAACATTTGGAAAACCTGATCACTCCACTTGTGACCACGTTGGATTTTTTGTGGTCTATAATGTCGTTAAATGTGTGGATTAATTGGAAATACTGTAAAGTTGAAACACAGAGCATTTGTGGATTTTTGTACGTCTAAGACCTGGAGGAGAAACGTTAAAACAAGTATTTCACTTCCCTGCTAAAATGAAATATCCTTATGTAGAAAAAGTTATTTGGGATGGAGTTACTTGTGACATTTTCTGCCATTCTGAGCAACAATGCGGCCACAAGGTGGCGCTCTTGAGGAAAACCAGAAGCGTGACCGTGAACCAGTTGCACGGTCGACCTGTGCAACTCTGTTCCAGGGATGCGTTCGCCGCCAGGGGGCAGCACCCCGGGGATGCTCCGATACTCAAGCGTTACTGCTGTCGAGTTTAACACGTTTCTGGCACTGTTGCCAAAAACCTATAACAAAATATCAGTAACAATTGACTGGCTGAGTAAAGTTGGTAATAACCATGTTTTAAGAGCTAATGCTAGCAAAGTGCATGCTGTGGTCATTGTCGATATTTGTGCTTCAGTTATTGGTTATTGGTCTACATCCATGTTCCTTTTGTCATCCCACAATGGGGAAATTTGCATATTTGCATGAGATATCGTCTATCCAGACCTTAGAAAGAGACTTTGGGCTCCTCACCCTGTGAGGCGACATAGTTCACATAATCACGCTATACAAACGGTACTTTTACTAGGTGACCACTAAAAACATAACTCGTTAAAAGTCAGACTCTGATGGTGCGTGTTGCATTCAAATGTGAATACGTACGGGCACAGTTTATAATATATCAACTGCGCACGACACTGTATTGAGCCCAGTAAACTGGTCATTTAAAAACACATTTAAGGCAAATACGAAACGATACTTTACTGAGATGTGTTACTGTTAGTTGCATTTTCACACACTTATCAGCTCCAGTGTCTCGGAGCCCAGGGCCGACTGACGTTTACGGCATTTTACGACACTTCGATGTCATTTCTGGCAGTGCCGCAAACGCAGCAGAGAAGAAAACATGAGAGGTCAGAAGTTGAGGTTGTGAGCTTCTTTGCTTCTCCATAAAACGGGACACAGCACGCAGACATGGTTTGTAGATTTCATTGAATATTTCAGGAAGGCACAATATAAAACAGTTAATTATCCAGTAGTTCAGCGGCGAGTCATTTAAAATGGCTAAGCTAGCATTAGCTCTACTTACGTCATACTGCTGTCCTTTAAATCAGCAGTTGCTAACCCTTTTAACCCGATTGTAATTGTTTAGTATCGTGCTATTCCTTGTCGTCAGGGTGTGTGTGTGTATCGATAATATTGGCCGGCTCCAGTAAAGGCTGCGACTTTGTGTGTCCTCATGTTGCTCCTCCATGTGTCTGTCAGGCCAGCTCAATGGTGGTGGTGGGACTGGGGCTGGCAGCAGCTGGGTTTGCTGGTAAATCTCTCCTCTTTGATTTGGAGTTAATCGACATGAACGCATCCATATACATGTGTGCCTTTTTGAACCCAACAGGACGCTTTGCCATGCAGGCCATGAAGCAGATGGAGCCTCAGGTGAAACAAGCCATTCAGAGCTTCCCTAAGACGGTACGAACAAGTATTGTGGTATCACTGATCAGTAAAGTGATGCGTTGCGTTGCAGGGAACTGATACCTGAATGTGCTCTGCAGGCTTTTGGGAGTGGCTACTATAGAGGAGGATTTGATCCAAAGATTAATAAGAGGGAAGCTGCCCTTATTTTAGGCGTCAGGTATGTCAGCATCATTTCCCAGACCAGAGGTCTTGGTTCTGGTTATCTTACTGGACTGGCAGTCCAGCCACTAACTGTCCTGTGTTTCAGTCCCACAGCCAACAAGAATAAGATCAGAGAAGCCCACAGAAAACTGATGGTCCTGAACCATCCAGACAGAGGTACAGGTTCAGTAACCTCACACATAAATATACCGACTAGTTCAGCGTCTTAACGGGACATCTGATATTGAGAGTAGAGTCCGAAAGGGTGAAATATTCTGTACCTGCTGTGAAATGAATACACCCCAAACTGTTATTCCAGTCCAGAGGTGCATTTGTTCGACATGGATTTTATTAAAACCAAAAACCACGAATAAGAAGTATTCTGAGTTTAACCATTTTGACCACCTTAGTCCAGAAAATGACCTATACTATGGTGCCCAGTAACTGTTGATTCTGCAAGTGTGTAACTGATCTTGTGTTGTGTGTGTGTGTGTGTGTCACAGGAGGATCTCCGTACATCGCTGCTAAGATAAACGAGGCTAAAGATTTGATGGACAGTCAATCAAAGAAATAGAAAATGGAGAAGCTGGTAATAAATATTAAATGTGACTCTGTGCTGATGATTTCCACCGTCGTGCATTGACTGTTTTCAGTTTTTTTTAATGAGATTTGAGTCGCTCCAATAAAGACTTCAGGTGGAATTTCATTTGGGGAAAATGTTAATTGGAAAGATTTTAGTCTGGGGGAAAACACCTCCATTTGACACCATCACAAACAGAACTTTGACTCAGACAGATGTTTTAGATCTACACAGAAGATCAAGTTTATTTAAGAACTACTGGCATACAAAACATATTGCACATCAACCAACCAAACAATCCTTAAAAAAGAAAAAGTTGACCCAACAAAGCACTTGAGATGTTACAACTCTCAGTAGTCCAAATTTGTCTTTAAAGAAACCATCGCCATGATGTTTTAGTGTCAAAAGTGTTTCTTCTGTTTTTATTTTTTAATACTGTACATTTTTTAAATAAATAAACCAGATAAATCTCCTTCCTCCAAACAGTCATGACCAGTTTTTCAGCCAGCCTGAAAGAACCACGAAAAATGACAGCTTGTCACCTGGGCTCGGTTTGCCAGAAACATCAACAGCATTTTTAAGTGTTAATGCTCAAACGGGACTTTTTGCAATATTGATATTAACTGATGAGGGGAAATTAAGAAATGACACAACTGCGATGAAATTGAGATGTTTCCAGGAAACCCAGCACTGATGGCTACATGTCTGTCCAGCAATTACCAGCAACAGGCCAGTTTCCAGACTCAACTACAATCAGTTTAACAAAAATGTTTCAGTGCAAAAAAAAAAAAAAAATAGATTTCCAGATGTGCTGTAATAAGGTCTATGACTGAAGTGGTTGCATATTGGAAAAAAAACAAACAACAAAGCATCTAATGTCAAACCTCTCAACATATATATTTAAAGGATAACTGGACTAATTTTCCTGCAAGCAAACACAAAATTAAATAAACACAACTGATATTTAAAACAGTGAAATCCTTTCAGGGTATTTCAGTGCCAGTGGGTGCCATTGTGGTACATGTAGTCCAAACATGTAGTCCAAGGAGACAACTCATGTGGTGCATCTATGGTAGACGATGGTCCCCAAATAACACAGAAATAAGTGAAAAGACTTCAGACGGTGTGCAGAGCCAGGCAACGACATGTTGAATCTACAAGGCACAACAGCTGATCACATTAATGTTGAACATACTCGGGGTTTCCTATCTGCACTGTGGTACTGCTCATGCAGAATATTATTTTACAAAGTAGTTTAGATGCATTGAAGCATTGTGTAAAAGTTTGTGGAAGCATCGGCCCGCCCTGTTAAAGGCAGACTTTTTCTAAAACCCTGCTAAGATATATATTTGACTAATAAGCAAAGAACTGCTGCATTCATACCACAGGATGGGCTGGAGTCGTGTTCTGCTGTCAGACCTTTCAGCTCCAGAGAGGGGGCTGAGCCCGACACACATCTGTTGACGAGTGTTGGCTATCTTTGGCAAGCTCATACAGGAAGAACTATTGTTTAAAAAAAACTGCAGTTAAAAGGAGAGAGAACGTGGATGTAAAGAGAGGGGGAGGGGGTCATGATTCAGAGCAGTAAATCTTGGACAGTGAAGCATGTTGCAAATACTTTAACAGAAGAAAAAAGGGTGATTTCGTATTCAGTGTTTGACGGTTGCCCTGGAGATCTAGTGCAGCCAAAGAATTTACAATATGTGAAACCGTTTCCTTTGTTTAGGTCTGACTACGAGAGTCCGTTAACAACAGGTTGCGCGCCCGAGTCCCCCTGGTGGGAGACGTTTGGGGGTCTCTCTGTGGAAGCTCCGGCGCCGTTGCTCCCCTTGTCGTCGGAACCGTTGGTGCTTGCTGGGACAGACGTCGGGCTGTGTTCAGTGATGGTATCGACGGGACCCTGAGCGAGAATCAGATGAAAAAAACCCTGATTATCGGGATGTCACCTTCTATTGTATTTAAACTAACTTTATTAAAAATACACAACATCCACGGACAACTAAAGGGGCACTCACACCAGGCCCAGTTGCCCGTATATTGTCAAAGCACGACGACTCCTCCCGTTTCCCCACCGTGCGTCTGTCCCAACAAGAGCCTCTCAGACACAACATTACATCCGAATGCATCACCAGCAAAAAGGAGCCGCCCCCTTATTTATAAGACGTTACAATAAGCCCGCTTTGGCTTCTTAGTCATTTTCTATTTGCCGCTGCACAAATTTCAACGTGACCTCTGCGTCATTGTCCATCTGAATACAGCCGCTAATGTGGGCTCAACAGTTACACACGTGGACATCCCAGGACGACCTTGCCAAAGAGTTTCGTGCTCGGCCAGGGTCCGGACAGCCTAGTGTGAGTGCCCCCTAAGTACTGACCACATCCTTGTTTTTCTTGCCATCCTTTGTGATCTGCCTGCTCTGAGATTCAGCCCTGGATATGTAATCAGCCACAGTCACTGTGCGATTTAAAAGAAAAATACAAACACACAAAATACAAATAAATCATCACATTTTCTTGAAACAGAAGCCACAATTCTGGACCCGATAAGCAACGTTCCAGGTCTTTCAGACTCCTTTGCGTCAGCTTTTTGGCACACTATTACTCAGCAATAGTGTTGTAACAAATGTTAAAGGTCGTGCTCACAACACACAGCAAATAAACCAGCGCTGGAGTTACAGGATGCTCGAACCCAAACGGTACCTCAGCTGTTAGTACAGACTTCATGCCTGTCACATGACACGAATATACAGAAAGTGCTGATTTCTGCACACCACACCAAACCGCAGTGGTCACCGCCGCCACTGACCTGTCAGTCAAACACACCGCATCCAATTATGAGCTTATTATGTTAATAACGAGGTTGTTGGGGCGCACACACACACAACGGGCTCGGTCACGTCAGGCCAAGCTGAGGATGGGGGGAGGAGGGGGGAGGGGTTACCTGGCTGCCTCTCCTCAGGCGGGCGGATGCGTCGGCGTCGACTACGGTTACGACGCTGAGGTTTACCTTCACCTTCATCTAAGGAAGTTTGGTTGTCAAAACAGTGATTTCCTGTCTACAGAGTTTTTTTTGTACCCGTCTGCAAACCAGGTGTCTGAAATTCCGCTTGCGTATTCTGACAACAAAGCTCTCGTGCGAAACAACGAAACCCTAAAAGGTTGGACGTGAAGAGACTCGCTCCTTACCTATTCCATTTTCACTCACTGAGGCGTTGTCAGACTCGCCGTCGATCAGCGTGGCGTCGTTGTCCGTTCGGCGCCGTCGCGATCTCCTGCGCCGGTTTGCCGACAGGTTGGACTCGCTGGCGTCGGTGTCAGCGGTCTGGTCTGTCTCCGTGTTGGTTTCCAGGGACGCGTAAGCGCGGTTATCCTCGCTGTTCCGAGGTCCTGCTGCAGAATTGCGAGTGGAGATTGAAACCACAGTACTGGACTGTTCTCACACAACTCTCCGATCATTACCAAAGCTGTTGCTGTATCCTCCTCGTCCTCCGCCTCTTCCCCGCCCGCCCCGTCCCGTCCCTCGTCCCCTGCCGGGTCCGGGCCTCCTGCGACCGTCTCTCTGTGGGCGTTGGTCTCTCTCCCTGTCCCTGGGGTCAAGCAGCAAGTTTGAACCAGCCCACAGACTGACAACACACACTGAATGTGAGACACCATCTCTGGACACAAACCTGTTTAACTCGTTAATGTTGTTGTGTTTTTATGATAAACAGCCTAATTAAGGGTCCCATAAGCCAGCTCCTACTAAGAAAGCCCACTCATGCTGCTTTTGTAGCACATTCCTGAGCTGATATCCAGGCCAAAGTGCCCATGGAGCATGAAATAATAGACACGGTAGGATCGGAGCTCACCCGTCCTGGTCTTCTCCAGCCAGGGACCAGTCGCTCAGCTCATCCCGACGCTCGGAATCAGTCTCAGACGCGTTTGTTTGATCAAAGTTTGTACCTGAGAGCACAAAGGAGGGAGTCAGGACAGCTGAGTGAACTCTTGCGTAACACGTGAGATGTTTCTAAAGGTGCCCACCATAGCCGGTGTTGTGGCCTCTGCGCCCACGGCCGCGCCCGTTGTAGGTGCGGCTGACGTGTAAAGAGGATGAAGAGGCGTTGGCACTGCCGTCTGTGTTGTAGCCCTCTCGTTCCCCCCTCTCCTCCCTCTCCCCCCTCTCCCTGTCGACTGGTCGGTGACCCTGAGTGAGCTGGCGTAGCTGCTCGTCGATCTGAAGCCTTTCCAGACGAAGTTGCTCCACCTCCTGCAGAGAACGAGGCAACAGGAAAATGCAGAGCACGTTTCCATGAGTGTCATCAGCGTCCATCCTCATCACAGCCAGCGAGTCGTCGTGGTTACTCGGAGCCCTGCCGGGGCACTTCCCCGGGGATCTCCGCTCTTCCTCTACCCACTGAACATCCGCGAGACGCTCCACTACGTCCTACACGCAGCAAAACAAACACGCCACGTGCACTGCACACACCTCCATGCAAAGTCAACATTTGATTGACTTCACACGAGTGATTCTGTGCCTCTGCCAACAGGACAGTCAACAGATGTTCCCTCGGTTCTACTGCGCAACCCTCAGGTATGCAAAGTGAGGGCTGATAAACACTTCCGGCTATCGTTTGGAAACTGAATATTGGTTGGTAGGACCGCTTAATAATTTAGCAGCATTTTAGAGGGTGAAAACAGATGTAAGCTGCAATCTGGACAGTCACGTTTCCTTCGCCAGTGACAGTTTGGATCAGGACCAAAATGCAACTTTATCTTCCGAGTTGATCATAAGAGTCTTTTATTTTTATTTTTCCTTTTAGTACTTTTCTGTATTGTACACCACGGGCTACCGCTGTAACGTGCAATTTCTCCGATGTGGGATCAATAAAGTCTTTTATCCTTATCCTATCCTCTATGGGAACCGTTTGGGGACGCAGTTTTGTTGCCGTGCGTCGTCATATTTAGTGTCGTCACAGTTGGTTGGTTGAATCTAATGACTGAAACCAGTCAAAATAAAGTCCCACATTCTTCAGGTTCCATCTCCAGCTCACCAACCCAGTCGCACCAGTAAATATCACACAGAGAATCTTAAATCACAGTGGGAGAATGCGAAACTGCACGTTTCCCGATGGTCATTGATTAGATAATAGTAACCATGTGACTTTATATAACTCAGAGTACGTAATAATATAATGAAAATCAGGTAAATTCTAATTGAATATGCAGAGCAGATGCATCTGTAGGCGTCGAACAAGCGTTGGTGTGACAGACAGAGGGCAGACTTACGTTGAGGTAAGAGATGTGGTAGTCCAGCAGGGCCTGGACGTTGTCAATGCTCTCCTTGGTGCCAACAAAGGTGAACGGGACCATTCCCTGTGTCAACAGATCACAAAGACGCAACAGCGACTATTATAGCAGACTGTAAACCTCAGCTCCATCATCAGCAGCCGAGCTGCAGCATTATTAGACTCACTTCCTGCCGGGGCTGCTTCGTGTCGTTATCCCCCTCTATCCTGACTCTCACCACTCCAGATTTGTCCACAATTTCCTGGATGACTTTGCCGTTCTTGCCGATCACTTTACCTGCAGAGAGAGAAGAAAACAAGAAGAGAGAATTAGCATGACAGCCGAGTGTTCGTGAACAGAAGCGCTTCTTCCTCCCTTCTGAGACTGTGGCTACATACCAACAAGGTTCCTCGGAACCTGGACAGAGTCCTCCACAAACTCCAGGAAGCTCCGAGCCTTTTTCACCGCCTCTGCCGTCTGGAAGACACAGACGGACGTCTATGAATGCTTCGAACACATGAGCAAAGACGACCGCAGGGGCTCGTTCAACAAAGAAACAGCATTTGAAAGTAATTTAGCGTCACAAAATGATGGTCAAAGTCCTCCTGCGGCGAAAACAATGAGAGTCCGTGAGCTTAAACACGCCCGCGATCCTCCTTCTGGGCGTTCTTTCTGCTCCATCCCTCCCGGAAACACCCTACCTGTCCGTAAATCTTAAAGGTGCCCGTTTCCTCGTTCAGCTCAATGGCGGTGACACCCGAGACCTTCCGAGCCTGCTGGATGTTGCTGCCATGGCTGCCGATGGCCAAGCCCATCAGATCTGGTCTCACTACAAACTCTTCCTGGAAAGACGACACCAACTGCCTGGAGCTCTGCGCACACAGAACATCAACATTTGACTCAATCGCAGCTCATTTAAGAATAGAATTGAAACTGTTTACAAAGAATTAACATGTGATCCACGTTTTCTTAAATGTCAAAGTGCAGATAATTGTAATTTTGACAGCCTGTTGCTCCCAGCGCATGTGAAATGCCACAGTGGATCCGTGCAGGAGAGGGAAACTCACCTCCAGATGCTTCGTTGCTTCGTGGTTGCGGGACATCAGCAGCAGCTTGGTCCTGATGTTACGCAGGTGCATGTCGCTGAGCAAAGACACGCGCTTCACCGTGGTGTCGCTGGTGGACTTTAAGAAGAATCCAGTGGTGAATATACAGCAGACTGGGCCGCTCCCCTGTCAACAACTGACTCAGCATCAGAAAGAGACACTTACCACAATCACAAGTTCACTGGTCTCAGGAGAATAGGACACGTGGATGGCGCCCACAGCTTTCTTAAAGTCCTTGTGTGCGTTCTCATTCTGGCACCTACAGTTCAGGCAGAGAGGGTGGTAATTGAACTCCCTGCGCCTCCAAAGAAAACGCCTTTATATATACGTGTTAGAGGAGAAATGTAAAGCTGTGCGTACGCTTCCTGCAGATCCTGAGGAATGGAGACCGCGCACTTGAAGAAGGAGTCCTTGGTGATGGGCTTGTTAGGGTTGACTGGACGCAGGCGCTCGAACGTCACTATCTCGTTGTAAGAGGCATTCCAAGCTGCATATTCTATCACGTAGAACTGAAGAGAGAGAAAGCGTGCGGTTCAATTACGACAAATGAGGCGAGTAACGGAATTTGGCGGGGGGGATTGTGAACAACACGTACGTCTCCCTTCATCATGCGGACCTTTCCCATCCACCATCCGTAAGCTTCCTGGTCATTGGATCTGGAGAAGATCTTGAAAAACGAGGAAAATCAAGCTCTGACAAGCACTGATCAGTTTGCAAATTGGGGGGAGGGCTCATAACATACTCACCTCCACTTCGTCGCCCTCTCCGATATCTTTCTTTTCATCAGAGGGTGGAGGCAACCTGACATCGCCGAAGGGCACCTGGCGATCTGGCTGCCACCTGGAGGCAAAAGAATCTCAGCAAATTCCCAGAACGTCCTTACGGTTGTTTGAATCTGCCTCATTCAGGCAGCTCGGCATCAGAGGGAATACTCACTTGTTCTCAAAGGCAATGGTGACAGAGTCATTATGGATGTCTTTTACAAAGCCCTGGAGTGGACGGACAAAAAATAAGAATCAAACACCACCTTCCAACGCAGCGCGGCGGCTGAAACAACTTATAAGGAGACGTGAGCATCAATTGAAGAAAGTTTCTGTTACAAAGAGGAGACGTGAAGGGGCGTAAAGTCTAGACTTACAGGAATAGCTAAAATAAAACCCTGAAACCCTGCAAAGATGCCATCAGAGATTCTGCAGTATCCCAAAGACTTGATGTAAAAAAAGAAGGCAAACCAGAGCAGTTTTGTAATTAGTAGTTAATGTAATTAACGTCTGGGCAAACGTCAAATATCCTGTGGACAAGAAGTCAACGCGGAAGAGGAAATGAGAGTAAATAGACGGAGACGGGGGGGAGAAAGGTGGTGAGACCAGTCCAGAAATAGCTGCATGTCTCTGATATCAGTGACCACGACTGCTGACATGCCAGCTGGGGAGAATTGACAAGAACAGCTGGGTCACACACACAAAGAACAACCGAGAGCTGGAGAACAGGTTCAGATTCCCCGGTGTCTCAACTCGCACATGCTTTTCATAATCCACGTAGAAAAATCGAGCGATCTCTTTTTAAAGACGTCACAGAAGCAACGAACGAGTGAAGGCCATAGACGCGGCTGCAACATGTCGTTAAAACCACATTTTACTTGAGCTACAACTTTTGACGTCAACAGAAAGGAAACTAGCAAGTAAGCTAACTTTTAGCTCGCGGATGCTGCAAATAGACGCCGTTAATACCAATTAACGACCACCCTCGGCTGGAAATATAAGCAATCGTGGAGGGGTGCGTTTGTTCCAGTCAACATATGCCGCCAAACCGCAACAAAATCCGAAAATTAACGGTTGGCGAGGACTATTTAGCGACGTTAGCCTAGCGGTGGCTGCCGCTAGCTTCGCTAGCATGGGCGAAAGGCGAGCGCAGGAGGCGTTTAGAAGCAGGCGGATCGCGGCTTCGGAGACCACAACTAGGTTCCATTTCAAGCTTTGCGTCCCATAACGGTCCATCCTGCGCATCGAATGATTGATAAGTGGGGATTTACCTTGTAATAAGCCCCGTAGGAGCCACGGACCTCCACCGCCAGTTCCTCCATATTGGACACGCAAAGGATCTTGGTCGCTGGTACGACAGGTGTCCGCTGAAGCGTCAGGGGCGGATGTATGAATGGGAGCGGTGGACCGGGACCGGAGCCGCGGCCCGGTACCGGGACACAGGCGACTGCAATCAGGCGATCACGCCAATGTCCTGACGCTGTTAACGACAAACGAGTAAAATAAAAATTAATTTAATAAATAGGTGGCCTTTGTGTGGCCCCCCTCCTGCACGGCGCACCGGTTCAGCCAGCGTTATTGCGTTGTTATTGCGTTATTATTTGCGTTATTATTGCCTCATTTGTTCATCGACCACTCAAAATACCCACGTCAGCAAGATCGTTTGCAGTTTAGCCAGTACACATCTGAGATATTCCAGCAGAAGTCCCGATATTATCCCGGTTATTCCAGATCCGACGGGAGCGAAAGCTGATTTCATGAATAACATGTTGGAAAAGTTCAGTGAACAAAGGTCCATTTAGTTTGTACCGAGCTACGATTGCTGTTATGAGATCATTTGTCAATTTTAAATAATTAGGTGGGGTTTTTTTTTCAACAATAGAATTGCTGTCAAATTGATTCCAGCATCATCATCATATCAAGTTATGTTAAAACTATAATAACAGATAAAGCCATTAATTCTGAGGCACTCCACAAACATGTAGTCTAATTCATGCAGGCACTAAAAAGAGTGTTAACACAGGTTTATATCCTGACACAATCAAGAAAATGCTCTCCTTCCTTTGAAATGACAACTATTACATCTAATCTTCATCATCGTCTTCTTCCTGTTCTTCTTCTGTGGTTGTTGTTCATGTCAGATCAGCCTTAAGATGGACAGAAGTTGAAAATGTATAATGTTTAGGGCGATACGAGGACTCATGGATGAGGATTTTGGTGTTTATTATACTCATCTTTGAGTTCAGTGATGATTTAACGCTCAGATGTTCTTCCAAGCTCTTATCTTTAGTACAACCGACAGACTTTCTGTCTGTGGCTCCGTTTAAAGCCTCTCCAGGAGGAAGGTCTGTTGAAAACAACCACTGTGACACCTAGCGGCCACCTCCTGGGGGGGGTTAGGTGTTCATTCTGACAGGGCTCAGAGCAAAACTGGGGAAGAGAAGAAGCTTCACAGCTTTTATTCATCTACAACAACTGTGATCATTTTAATTATTATTATTTTGGGACCAGGAACCCTCCAGGAAGGAAGGGGTTACGTTTTATTTTGTATTTCACCAGTGCTGGTATCTCACTGGTTGTTATTATCAACCAATGCTCAGTATGAATAAGGGATTAATTAATGGGCTTTAGAGGAATAGAGCATAAATTAATAATTGATGTTTCACACACGTTTTCACACTGTCCAGGACCGAGCACACGGCTCTGAGGAACGCCTTTACATTTGTGTGGGATCCATTTGTGAAGACACACTTGATTAGGTGGTCTGCCGTCCTGCATCCAGGCGCCGTCCGTTGCTGAGGAATTAACAACAATTAACGACAATTACATGAGCTGGAATCCCCATCGACCAGCCCGTGCTAGAATCTGACTTTTACGGCACAAACATGACATGAGAGCTCATCGCGGCGTCGTTTTTGATGGAACTCTGAGCTGAAGAGGGATCCTCCCGGAGGTGTTTACAGGGTGCGAGTGTGTGTCTGCGGCTCTCCGCCGTGAAGATTCTGCTCGCTCTGAAGACATTAGCGCGGCCCCTCGCAGCCGGCCTGATAGTCCGTTCTCACGTTCTGATTTAAACCAGTTTACCAATTCCATTATGCTAAGCCTGAACACTGGTTGGGAAATGATGAACGATTATGTGAAACACATAATCTCCCCGCTGCACCATCGCAGCAATATGACAGCCAAATTTCATTCATCCTATCCAATTTCTTCCTTATTTAAGGAAAGAAAATTACTGGTCCCAGTAATCAGATATGTAGTGAGGCTGTGTGCAAGAGTTAAGCCCACTCCCATTAGGCTTTCTGCTTTGCTTCTGCTGTACACACACACACACACACACGTTCCACATGTCTGACCCTCCACAGTGCTCACATCCTCTTTCACTCATTTCAAGGACCATTATTTGGCCTTGATATATTCTCTACAACATCACCCGCTAGCGATGCCAGTTTGAAACACAGACTCTCTTAAATGGTTTACAAGGTCACACACACACACACGCACACACACACACATACACGTTAAACTTTCTTCCCTCCTTTAGGAAAGGACAAAAAGAAAAATACAATAGATTTTCCCAAACATCATTTTTAAAAATGGGGGCTAAATTAGATGAGAAATTAAATCTTTTCTATCTCCATTATCATCCTCCAACATAAATAACACCTAATGGCGGGACATTATTTCTCACTCATTTTCTGTCTTTCCATCTTTGGTGTGAAATCACCAGCAAGCTGCAACATTAAACAGCAGTAATTCCTTGCTAATACACTCCGGGCTCTCACAAACAGGGAGGTGTTGAGTGTGTTTGTTCTCCTCCACACATGGCTAATTTCTCTCTCCAGGTCAGGGCTGCATTACGGATGTAATTGAAAATTAGAAGTACGTCTCTTTTTTCCAGGGGGGGTAATTTATCAGCCCTCATTGTTCCTGCATGGCACCTCCAGGGCCCGTTCCTAACGAGGAGCCTGGAGCACCGGGAGGCTTTCTGCTCGCCCGGGGCCCACAGCGCTCTCTCCGCTTTGTCGCTAATTGTGGCCTCCTCTCCGCTGAATCGTGATTTGGGTGAAAGAGCTTGTTGGCTGAAGCTGCCGGTGATGCTCCCACCATTATCAAAGATACTCTTGATCTTTTCAAAAGCAGGAAATAGATTTTTTTTTTTTTTTTTTTTTTTTAAATTCTAAAGCCTCTGTTCAATCACACAGTGGGTTGGTGGGCGAAGGGGGGGAACGGGGGGGGTAAAAAGTAATTTGCAATGCGTCCATTAGTTCTTCATTAAAGCAAGATTAAATTGCACCTCAAATCACATCTGCTTTTTCTAGAGTAAAGGGTGACAGTTTTAGGGCCGAAACTAATTACTAGTGCCAGTGAATGAGGGAGGAAAACAGGGCTGTTTTTACATGAGATAGTGTGGCCTGTCATTATATTCAGACTAATTCCACTCTGCCTGCTCTCTTAATGAGACCAGCACGTCCTCACATCCTCCACCCTCTCTGGGTCTATCTGCCCGAGCTCCAAATGTCTAATTTTGATGGCACTTGGAGTTTGCATTAATTAATATTACTGCTGCAAGAGCCAAATCTGTGATGTTCTGAATTATCATTTAGAGGGAAGGAGAAGACGGACAGCTGCAGGAAGGACGGGGGGGGGGACAATAAAACTGACAGGGACTCACGTTCCGCTTGGACACCTGCTTCAGATGAGACTGTTTGCAAATGATGTGAATTACTTGTGTTTTAGTCGGGAAAAATTAGCTTCAACCACATTCCGGTGAGGTTTGAGTGCAGGTGAAACACAGACGGTGACTTAAACCCACCATTTCCTTTGTAAATAAGTTTCTTTCTGTCTTTCTTTCATCTTTTTCTTGTGCGTTTAAAATAAAAACAAGCTCATAACAGTTGGAGTAGCTGTGAGTTGAGGATTATGAGACATTTCAACCTCTGCGTCCATCAGTAGAAGAAAACACATACCTGATCTGACTAATGAACTAAAATACCCCCCCACCCACCCACCCACTTTGTGCACTTCTTTTTTCCGGTCGTGCCTGTTTCCGTAGCTTCATCCTCTCCGCTCACATCGACAGCCGCTCCAGGTCGACGGCGGCTAGATTAGCCCCCGAGCTGAGAGCAGCCGAGTCTCACAAACAGGATTTAGCATGTTGTCTCCCAGAGGCAGCCCTGCCTGGATCACATGGTGCTGATGAGCCCTGGGGCGTAACACGCTTATGGCAGATCCGCTGCGATTTACAGAGACCGGGGAAGTGCAGAGTACACCAACTTAACATGTGTGCATTTGTTAACAGTGCACAAAGTTGAGATGTTGGCATCTTTAAATGAGTCAACAATGTTGTGAGGCTTTACCTCTGCGCTCTGTATAAATCTCTTAATGCACGTTACAGGCTTTTCAGAGTTCCGGGCTGATTAGCTCGCTCAAGGCGATTTTTGCCATCCTTAAATTTTTTTATTTTTTTTTCTACACACAGTGCAGTTTTCTCCTTGCTGGGACCAAAACCTCCTTTCCTTGCAAAAAAATATATATGCACTTGCACTAATTTTTTAAGCAGAGGAATCACCCCACTGGTTTCTGCTGAAGTGAGATTTGGCTGCAGAGAGCGCGGTGGTTCCAGAAATTCAAACCTCATACCATTCCAGGCTGGGCTTATCCTAAGCTTGTTAGTATGTGTGATGCTGGGCCTGATAGGGACCTCTACATTACCATAACGCTGCTGAATTAACTATGATCTTCCACTGCACTGGGAGCAAAACTGGCCTGCAGAAGTTCTGCAATATGCCAGGCAGAATATCATCATAACAGGCTGTAATAAATGTTTATAATCTACTTAGGAGAGCAGCAAGGTTCAAATAGGTTTCTATATTGGGCTGGTGAACAAACGCCCCAGTGTTTGAAAGTGAAAAACGCCAACTTTCTAAAACTGGAATATAAGAGATTAGCGGGGTTGGTTAAACAGGCGGTGATGCACTCAAATAAGAGAGGAGCGACTGGTCTGGCCGTCACCAGACAGGGAGGCAGGCAGGCAGACAGACAGGCAGGCAGACAGGCAGGCAGGCAGACAGGCAGGCAGGCAGGCAGGCAGACAGGCAGACAGACAGGCAGGCAGGCAGACAGACAGGTAGACAGGCAGGCAGGTAGACAGGCAGGCAGGCAGGCAGACAGGCAGACAGACAGGCAGGCAGGCAGACAGACAGGTAGACAGGTAGACAGGCAGGCAGACAGACAGACAGGCAGGCAGGCAGACAGGTAGACAGGCAGGCAGACAGACAGGCAGGCAGACAGGCAGGCAGACAGGCAGGCAGGCAGACAGACAGACAGACAGACAGGCAGGCAGGCAGGCAGGCAGGCAGGCAGGCAGAGGGACAGGTAGGTAGGCAGGCAGACAGTCTCCAATCATCTCCACTGTTCTCCAGCTCAGCCAGTGATGCTGAGATATGAGGAACTATTTTTCTGTTATAACAATTGCACCTTTTGGCTCCACCTGTAAAACTCAGGTTTTGGGGCCCGTTGGGGTCGGCTCACCGTCGACACCCGCCCCCCGCCCCCACATCCTTCCTTCCTTTCTAACCATCCTCAGAAACAGCTGGTCAGCGACGCTTCACCCTCATTATTCTGTAACCAAACACGACCTTTTCACACCATCAACCCACTTTATGAGAATTATCCTTCACGCTTTTTTAATCATCTTTCATCGTCATGTTGAAAGGTGTTCCGGCACCTTTCAAATGTTCATAAAACCAAAAGCGTCCCATCAAAATCCATCAGCAGATCTTATTCTGTAACTGCAGCCTGGCGCCAGAGGTCGACCTAAATGACCTCTGTCATCATCGATACACTGATGGACCTGGACATTATTGATCGCCCTCCTCCCACCTGAGCACGCCGAGGCCTGCGCGCGCCCGGGCGCATCAGCCGCCGCGGCCCTCAAACGTCTTCCCCCGCCTTATTTTGATAAACAGTAATTTGGTGTCCTGGAGGACAGCTGGGGGTGAACGAACTCATCCTCCTATCAGCCTCTCTGCCACTCACGCCGGTTGTCAGCGGGGTTAAGACTCTCGACTCTGCCTCCCTCTTTGGCGCTGTTGACACGTATACATATCACTCCGCCGGATTAGCATGGCGGCGGCTGTAACACACCACTCCTTTGAAAAAAATAGAAGAAAGAAATGAATAAAGGAAGGAGGAAGCAGCCTGTTCTATAGTGGAGGTGCCCAGCCAGAAAATAGCGTACTTAGACAACAATGGCGTGGTAAGTACCTTAGCGAGGATCAACGGCGGCAGAGTGAAACACATTACAAAACAATGGCTGACTGCCTGGACGGCTGCCGTCAGCTGCCGTGCTGTTATTTGTCGTGGGAGAGAAAAGGAGACACACGTCCTCATCATCTCGCTCCTCATCGCCCGGAGCGGCGGGTCTAATCCCGCCTGCAGACGGAGGCGTGATCCCCTCCGCCGAGGGCGAGGCCGCCCCGGTGTAGGTGACACCAGCGGGGACGCCCGGACGCAGAGATGAGAGGATGCTGGTGTCACATGACACCGTGGCCGTTAAAGCTGCAAGAACTGACGGTGCACCAGCAATTAGCCGCTAATTGCAATGATTATTCACTGTTGATCTGTTTTAACCCCACAGTTAAATTAACTGGATTTTGAATCCAAACCAACTAAAAAAATCAAATCAAAATAAGTTTAATTTGAAGCCTAATTAGATGAAATAAATAAGAAATAGACATATATATATGGGTCAGATGCTGCTACAAGAGATTAACAATCCAAAACGAATTAAAAAGAACAACCCTGGTTTTCTTTATAAACACGCGCACGCGCACGTGCGTGCGGATGAATAATCCAGCTGCTGACTTAAAATAACACAGAGCTTATCCAGCAATTATTAAGCTCTATATCACACGTTCAAAATGACACATTTACATTCCAATATTTTGATAGGATCTAAATCAGGAAGTCAAATATATTCCAGTTTTATTATTGGGCCAGTAATGAGTCGAGATTGTTTAATACAAGTTAAAAGAGGCAAGGGGGGCTTCTGAGGCTGGGGGGAGGGGGGGCGTTACTAATGATATAAGAGTAAATGTTGGAGCATCTCCTGGAAATCTGGCAGAAATCCTAATGTTGCTCCTGTCCCCCTTTTAATGCAAACCAAATGAGCCGGCGCCGTAATAAGAAGCTTCCCAGAATTAGTTTCCGTTTGCAGAAAATTGCAAGGAAAAAAAAAAAAAACCTGGTACTTTTATCTATGAATTTCACTCCAGCATAAGCAGAAAAAAAGAGGAGGGGGGGGGGGGGTGAAAAAGGCAGACCCTCCTCCAACATTATTTGGATGACGTTCCATCAGTGGCAGCGGCGAGAAATAACACTGAGCAAATTCTATGCATGTTAATGATAAATAGGAATCCACCTGCTCACAGATAAAATGAGTTTAATTCCCCCCCCCCCCCCCCCCCCTCACACACACACACACCCGCCCGTGCCTGCCTGGCCTTTTAGAAATTACTTATGCACAGCTATTATTAAAATAGGGCCAGAGCAAATGAGAAAGAAGCGCTATCTCTGGAGAGAGGCTGCTTCAGACCTCTGCTGCTGCTCTGCTGCTGCTCTGCTTCACACAGTCAGCGATCCCCCCCCCCCACACACACACACACACACTTCACCTCCTCACAGCTCCGGTGGCAGCTCTGACCCTGTGTTTACTAAATTAACCCAAATCCCTTTTTAAGGGGGAGTTTTTGAACTGTAATGGAATTTACAAGCTTTGTGTGAACATCTATTTGCATGTGTGTCTGTCAGTGTGTATGCTGATATGCATCTGTGTACCAGCAGGAGTGTGCGTGCGTGTGTGTGTGTGTGTTTTGTATCCAAGTGTCATTTGGATGTCGAGGGGACACTTCTTTGAGTGCACAAAGTGCACGTCCTCACGTCGTCCGAGCGGCCGTGGATGGAACAATGGGAAGCTGCAGGCTTGGAAAATATCATTTATAAGTAGTGATCAGAATTTTTATCAGTGCGTAGACTAAAAGGGAGGCGGGGGAGCTAAAGTGGGGGGGCAACAGTCATCAGAGGAGCTGCTGTACGTCCTGAGCTCCATTAGCAAATCAACAGATTCCTCTCATCTCTCCTCTGGCCTTGAATATTTTCAGAACATTCATCCAGTTTCTTTTTTCCTCTGAATGTTCTGATTTCTCCAGCCTGAACTCCACCTCTGATTCAACGGTGAGTGGAGGGAAGAGAATGAAGCTGGAACTGATTCATCAGGGGGAAACTAAGTTCCTGATGTGGCCCGAACAAGGAGCAAACCTGGCTGGCTGTTGGGGGAGAGCAGACGTGCCCGTACAGGACACGCAACCCTGAACGCCTCTTTGAAAATGCAAATAAAAGATACATTAGGTGAGGAGAAACTCCCAGAACAATGATGTTTGCATTTAATCCCGGAGCTTCCTGCTGTGCACGTGTTTTCTAATGATTGCTCACTGGGAGGAAAACGGCGCCGCGGGGGCCGTTAAAACCAATAAGTGAGGGTTCGCTCTCCCCTCCAGGCACTCTGAGGGCAGCAATTACCTCAAAACAGTGTTTATGTCTGAGGCAGTAAAGAATATTCCTGATGGGTGACTATGATGTTCCTAAATGACACACTATAGTTTATAAATGCTGTGGTGGTCATTGTGAAGACAGAACAAAAAGCATGAAGACAGAAGTGCAGGACTAATAGAAGGCTGCAGTGGAGTTTAAGGACATCTGCATTCGAACCTGCCTGCGTCTGACACCGCGTGTCCTCACAGATATAGTAACTCCCAGAAGCTCCCAGGCGCCTTCATTGGCTGGTGGCTCGCTGCAGGATTCAGAGCAGCAGAGATCAGCTTCAGTGTCTGATGGAGGTCACGTGCCATTTAGGAAAAGTGCAAAACGACCGTTTTAAATCAGTTAAAAAACTAATATTGTCACCAAAAACAGAAACAGAACAGAATTTCCACGTCCTCACGAAGCGGTAAAGCCCCAGCTGCAGACTGGGGGTATTAAGAGTTTGATAATGGGTGGGACTTGGGTGTCTTTGGGGTCACTGACCTCGGGAAGGTGAGCGTGAGGCTGCGTGGACGTGTTGTGACAGGGCCGGGACAGAGAGGGAGGGGGGCGGGGGTGGGGTGGGGGCATTTTAAATTCCTCATTATCCACTAACACACGGACGGCTCCTGCTCCTGTTCCATTACTCACTCACCCGTATTGTCGTGCTCGCAGAAGTCGGTGTCGGACCTTTTATTGAAGAAAATGAAAAATGTCATGAGCCCCCCCCCCCCCCTCTCTCTCTTTCTCTCCCACCCAACATTAATTTAAAATGTCTCATCTCCTTCCGCATGTTCAACAGTCTGATTGCCTCCGTGCAGAAGAAAGAGGCCTGACGAGAGGAATCCCCTCTCTTTGTGAGAGGGAGTCCAGGTGGGAGCAGAGGAGGAGGAAGGATGAAGGTGAGAGTCTGCAGCCTCCAGCCCCCCCCCCCCCCAGGAGGAGGGCAGGATTTGACCTGCAGCAGTGAAAATCCTTCAGGCCTGCTGAGAAGAAGCGCTGCATGCGGAGTAAAAGCAAGTTTCTCTCTCTTCACAAACAGTTAAAGTGAGTGCTGATGATGTTTCTGCTAATATTTTCATACTGAATATTCTAAATCACGCGTTTGCCGCTTTGAACTGTGTCAGTCATGCTAACACATTACAAGACATAGAAATTTAATTTACCCCTCTAACCCCTGGGAAGATGGAGTGTTTTACAATCAGATTTTCTTGATTCAAAAGATGAATCATAATAGTGACAAAACATTAGTGAAAGTCAATGTTTGCATAGATTTTAATTAATTTTATTGGTGGAATTTTGAAAAAATTCAGAAAGGCATTTCAGAATTTTGTTGTTTTAGGAAAAAGGTTACCCAAAAAAATACTGCAATAGTATATTAATAGAGAAAAACTTGGGGTAATTTATAGTTATAGAATCTAAATGTGAAAAAAAAAAAATCTACTTTCACATTAAGAGTGGAAATATACAGGAGAGCTTTAGAGATAATAAAAACGAAATGAGATGAAAAAAGTAAGTTTACAGGTAGACAAGAATCAAGCTAAAATGTGATTTATTTAGCTTTATTCACGTTTCGATCGAAACTTTAATTTCCAATTTGATGATTTTGGATCTTGAAGAGTCCACGTTGTATTACTGCCCTCCAGTGGACACGTCTAAAACTACAACATCCAATTCATTCGCTTTTCTGAACATTTTTAAAATACCGTCATGTTATAAAACAAAGATTATTGCAACAATTATTGCAACTTTTTTTTTTTTTTTAAAAAAAAGCATTTTTTTCCTCATGGATTAATAGGATTTATTTTCCTAATATGTTATTTTACATTGCGACATCAGCTTTTTGCCTCTCCTGCTGTTAGCAGCGCTGGACACACGAGGTTTAATAATCCCAAAGCGTTTAGACTGCATAAATCTATCTTAATAATGTAGAGTGCATTACATTTTACCCCACCATAAATATTCCCAGTAGTTTGCTGTCGTGGCAACAGAGTGACTGTGTAGATGTAATAAGGGCTGACTGCTGCCTGGGGAGGTTGGTTACCTGTCAGTCAATTAAAATCAATATATGGATGATATTTATGATGCAGCGGCACCAGTATAATCTGAGTCACCATCCCCAGGAGCTCCCTTCTACCGTGTGAAGCCCTCGGTCACGGCAGAGGAAACACGAGCGGGTCTCCGGATGTCTGCAGCTACAGAGATGAAGATGTCAGGAATCAGACAGGCAGGCTGGGATCAGGAAGCTGTGCTTGCAGTCCGAGATGAGCAGGCTGCCTCTGTATTAGTGCTTAATCTGCCCTAACAAGATAGACTCCAGGCTGCATCCCTGATGATGGCACCAGTAATGATGGTGGAGGAGAACCAGGGGCTGGCACTTAAGCCTGGACTAAGCTACTTTAGCGCAGGGCAACGCACGGCTGCTCATGAAGCCTCGGAGTATGCGTGTCCAGTTATTCAATCAAAACTGTGACTCCAAGTAGCTTAAAGCGTCCGATGAGCTGCAAATTCTACTTTGGGGAAAAGTGTGTGCGTGCGCGCCACCACCAACAGCATTAACTCCCAGTGAGGAGGAACACAAAGCAGCGTCGCTGAAACATGGACTCACCATCCAGAATCCTTAAAGTGGAAGTGGAGATGCTTTCTAGGGTATTTTATTCACCTTTCAGACGTCTTTGGCCTGTCTGAAGGGCTGATGAGCACATAGACCCACCAGAAAGGATCTGAAGGCCCACTGATGTCACAGCAGAAGGCTCCAGAACCTGCTGATCCTGGGACGCGGCTCAGGTCTGCAGACGGAAGCAGCCCCCATGCACGCTCAGCATCAACGTCTTTGCTCTCAGAATTGGAAAAACAAGAAAATAGGAGCAGACTGATTCACTGGAGACCAGGGCAACGCGGCAGCTGACACTTTATTGACTCGTCAGTCTCGATACAAGAAGGAAGAGTTGCAACCGCACATCAGCAAACAGGCGCAATGTTCAAGTTCAAGAAAGGTAAAAAAAAAATGGCACAAGGCAGAAAACCAAAGTCTGCAGCTCTGACTTCGTCCCCGCGGAGTGGAGACGCGCTGCTTTGCGTCAGCGACGCTGTTTAACATTCAGGTGAACAGTGAATTCAGCTTTTCAGCAGCCTGTTACATTTAGAAGAACTCCAAATTAAGATTTCCTGGAACACTGAAGGCAACACGAGCTCACTGACAGGACGGTGAAATCAGTGACGTGCGGAACCCAAGTGAGGTTTTCCTTCACTCGTTTTGATTTATTATTTTGGTTTGATTCCCTTTTCCTTCTCAAACTGAGCAATCTGGCTGAAAATGTCCAGCAGGTTGGAGGGGAGGTCTTTCCTGGGCCTTCCTGCTGAGGTCAAACTGCCCCCTGAACCCTGCGACCTCAAACTGCTTCCTCCTCCTGACCTGCTGCTCTCTCTCTCTGCTCTCTCCTCCCTGCCCTCCTTCTCCATCTGTCCATTGTCAGGGTGCTCCTGCCACCCCCTGTTTCTATACCCACCACCTTCACAAGAGCTCCTCCTGTCTGGCCTCCTGACCTCCACCTGGTTCACGTTCACCTTCTGTGAATTTTCGGCCTCGGTGGACGAGCAGGACGTTCTTCTCCTGGTGTTCTCCTCTATGCTGCTTCTCCTGCTCTCATCTCTGCCCCTGTTTTCCCGCTCTGCCCTTTCTGGACTATTCCTGCTGCTCTTCATCTTGTCCTGCTCTTTGTCTCCCCTCTTTCTCCCTTTGCATAAAGAATCTGATCTATCGTAATCTGCTGACAGAGCATAAAGCTGACTGCTCCTTCTCTCCTCCACCTCCTCCTCCAAACCCGGACCTCCCTTCCGGTTGAGGAAGGAGGCAGAGGTGTTGGAGGGGGCGGGGTACCACTCCTCCTCTTCCTCCTCCTTGCTGTCCTTCCTGCCCTTTTCCTCCTCACTCCTCCTGCTCTCCCGTGAGGAGACTCTGCGATGGCGCCTGCTTCCCTGCTCGGACTTGTGCTTCTTCTTTTTTTTCTTTTTGGACCTCCTACGAGAGGAAGATGAAGAAGAGGAGGAGGAGGAGCTTCTCGAAGAAGGCGAAGATGACGGAGAGGAGGAGGCTGATCTCTTCTGTTTTCTCTTCAACCTGTGCAAACGATACTCGCTCACTTGTTTTGTCGAAACAGCTGATTCATTTCATTCCAGACACACCCACCTGTTTGTTTTATGGGGGGGGGGGGGAATAAACATCACTGAAATGTGTCAAAGACTAAAATGAACTGCTGTTATCCTGGTGACCTGTTTTAATCTGCAGCACGTCACCTTCCGAACATGAAACACACCAGAACCAACTCACCTTTTCTCCTCTTTTAAGATCTTACGCAATTTGTCAGCGCTGGTCTGGCCGCTCTTAACCGTCACCTGATCCTTCTGCAGCGCTTCTTCTCGTAGGCGAATGGATTTCTTTACAGTTTCCAGCGGAGGCAAGACATGATACAGGCAGGCAGACGGCCACAGAGGCGCCAAAATCGCACGTGCAGAGATCCCCAAGTCGTTCATTTAATGGTTTGTTTAATGTGGGGGAGAGTTAGAGCCAAGGCCAGAAGAATGTGGCAAAATGAATGAAAACACGTGTCATTACCACAGACGATCGGTGGGATCCAACACCAGAAGCAGCAGATGAGCAGAAGAAATAAAACAGAGTTGTTTCCCAGCGAGACAAAGACGATTTTGACGTTACCGTATTTGGACCACGGGACACGGCCATCAGCAGAGGACACAGGAGTCGTCGTCATCGGACAGGTTTATTTTCCAGCCCCGCAAGGCAGGTGAGAAGACGAGGGCAAAAAAAGGGTTGGAGGTCAGAATCCCGGCATCGCAGAGACAAAGACCAGAACATTCATCAGTATTACATAAATCACAGTTACAGCAGAAAAAACTAACGAACTAACCAACAAACTGAGTTAAAATAACATTCCAAGAGGGCTGGAGCTCAGGAAAAAGGTTTTTGATGGAGGTTTCAACAACTGCAGCCTTACTAAGAGTTCACTTTGACCCTTGTGCGTCCTGCTGGGCTACTGTTGGCACACCAACAGCCCATAATAAGAAGAACTAAGGAGAGATGATCGCCGAGTAATGGCTCACCTGTATGGTCTCTGTGATCTTGCGCAGGGCCTCCTGAGCCTCCGCGCTGGCATCATCCAGGTCCAGAGCTCTCCTGTACAGTCCCTCTGCTGTCACCAGTTTTTCCTGTTCTTCGAGCCTTGACACAGAGTTGAATAATAAGATCGCGAGAACGAGAAGAACTGCAAACCTGACAAGCTTCCCATCACCTCTCCTATGCCTGCAGGCGCCTCGGTATTATTGTTACATGAATAAACCTCATTTGTGCCGACTCCCTGCACTGTTTATACAGTCCGAACAGATCAGCACATTCAGATCAGAGATGGAGGCTGAATCCAACTATACAATTATCCAACACCAATGAGAACAAAAAAAGGACGTGAAACCACTGAAAACGGTCATTCTTTTGATTTTAACAACTTAAATGTGGTAACTTTTAGTTAGATGGTGACAAACTTGAGGTTACGAGCTCAACAGTCTAATCCGGTAGCTAATCTGGAGTTAGCGCTCTGTTGTCTACTGCGCCAATGCTCACTGTCTTCCTCGCTCCACCAGGGTCTGACAGAGGTACTTCTTGGCGTTGCGATGATCCGGGCAGTTGTCCAGAGCCAATTCAAAGTCTGTGATGGCCTTCATGATGCTGCCTTTGTTCGCATACCTGTGGATTATTAAACAGAGCTGCAATCCCATCACTGGCTCTAAACTGTAATTCCAATTTGCAACACTTCTGCTTTTATGAACCTCCTCCAACGATCACCCATCAATAAATGGTGCCTGGGGCTTATAAATGTATGCAAATATAAGAAGAAACTCACAGAGCTCCTCGCGCCACCAGCGCTTCCACGTTGTTGGTGTCAATATCCAAGGCCTTATTGTACTCATTCATGGCTTCCACGTGGCGGCCATGTTTGAAGTGATCCACACCTGAACGCACACTGAAGGCACAAAAGAGAATCCACCCATTAGAGATGCACGGATAGAACTTTCATGGACAGCCGAGGGCAAGGACTAGTGTCCCCCCACTTTAGTTCCTGAAGGGTTCAAGCGGCGGAACATTAGTTCTGTATTCATCTGTTCCCACAGAGACAAACATACAATAATCAATAACCAATCACACATTCATAAGCTGCTGATGCAGGAGCTACCTATGGATCAGTGCGGGGCAGATGTATGTGGATTCTAAGGAGCAGGATCTTTTGTGTGCACCCTATATTATGGATTAGTGCTGAGCCTAAATTTCAAAATTACCACTTCAGGGCCCAGGATGCAGACTGTTTCTTCCGAATTACAGAAGCAAAATCCTCCTCTTTGAAGAATTGGCTGTAAAGAAAAGATGCAGGAATGGAAAGGGTTTGAAAATCCTATTGTCATACAGGATGCTAAAGATAAAAAGATTGAAAAACAACGCTAGAATTCGCACTAACTGACCTTTGTAGCCCCCTCATCACCGACGGTGGGTGGGTGTCACTGATCCCCACTTTCTCGAGCAGGTAGTCCACCACAGAGGGGTTGTGGTAACCATGGCAACCCCTCAGTATAGACTCATATGTCTGACTCGTGTCTGTTGCAGCACGGAGGCTAAGACTGGGGGGGGGGGGGGGGGGGGGGGGGGGGTCACAGAGTCGCCGTGTGAATTACAAACTTCACAGAGAAGTGAAAATTTCTGTGAAATTTCATTCTGACTCTGCTGTTACCTGTAGTGTTTCGGCAGCTCGTCGCTGGCAACAACACCAAGTTTGATGTGTTGCATAATGGGAGACAGGGAGGCCTTTTGGAGGGACACTGTGATTTTCTCCTGGTAGCGGTCGATATCCTTCACCGCAGCTGCGTGTTGAAAAGCAAAGAAAGTATGTAAGACTATTTGCCTGAAGATTAAAATAAAAGAATGAATATGAAAGCAGAGCAGGGAGAGACTAACCTCTGATTATGTCCCCAGTCTGGTAGTAGGACAGAGGATCATCATGGCTGCCAGTGGAGGGGATCTCTCTAATGTGACACAGAGCCTGTACAGATGTGAGCAGAGATGAAGGGATGAATGGATGGAAGGAAGATGGAGACTAGAGTCCTGTCCCACGAACAAGACTTGTATGCAGGTGTTAGATTTATTCCTGCTGCACCGACCGACAACTCCAGATCCTCTATGTCTCTCTTCAGTCCCACTGCTGTGCAAAGCAGAGTGAGAAAGAAGCCGTATTCTCTGATGTTGTTGATCCTTCCGATCACGACGTCTCCTCGCTCCAGGTCCCTGTACAGCATGGCTCTTCGTTCCTCATACGACACCTCCATGAATATCTCCAGGGGTGGCATGATGGCATATGGCTCTGAGGAACAAGAAGCATTTGTTTTCTCTACCTGAATAGGTATATATATATATATATATCTCTTATCGGGCCATATATATATCTCTTATCGGGCCATATCTGATCACACTTTTAGTATTACTACAGCCTGTTCATCCTATAACCATCTTCCACGTTCTCCAGAACCTGTGACAGAAACAAGCACCTGCAGCTGCGTCCTCCTCTTCATCTTCCTCCTCTCGGTGAGTCGCAGTCCTCCATGAGGGGCAGAACAGGATGTCAGCCTTCCGGGCAACAAACTGCTCAACAAGTGGGTTGCTCTTTACATCATCCCTCCTGTACAACAAAGAAAACAGAATTGTCCACCAGAAGCTCATCTATGAATAACTTTGAGAGTTTTTCATGTCTTTTGGCCGTCTGTGCTGATCTGATAAAGCAAAACTGTGTTGGAACCCCTCAACTCCATCGCTAAGATACTTTTAACACTTATACTGGTCTCTACAATAGTGGGACAATGGGTCAAACTCGGGCAACACGCAGCTTAATTCGCTTTCCTCATGGAAACACTGGAAATGAAGAAAGGCCTCCAGGGGTTGTTTGTGACCTACCTCTCATAGGAAGCTTTAGAAAGATCAGATATCACCGCCTGGAAGTCAGGGTTTTCCTTCTGCTCACATTTCACTTTGCTGAGCAGAGACTCGCCGTGAAACACCAGGCAGTGCTTCAATAATTCTCGGTCCATCTCCGCTTGACGATGCAACGTTCACATTATCTGACTGCAGATCGCTGTAAGGCGCTACACAGTGATGTGGCAAGTCCAAGGCCGCATATATGCTGCAATAAAGGCTGATTTAGATAAACTAAAACCCGACTTATGTGTCAGATGGCGAAATATTTAATCTTTAGGCGTGGAGAAGCGAGAGAAGTAACAAGGCTAAGTTTAACAGCAATGATCAGTACCGTTTGGGTGGCTAAGAGACAAAAGTCTGAAAACTACACGCTGAATCGACAACGTTGCTTCAGTTTTATAAAAACAACCCTCACCAAATTTCCCCAGAAAACGCAAAACTACTCTTTGATTTGGACAGACGTTTCCCAAAGGAAAGCAACCTGAACGAGTTAGCCGTTGTCGGATCATCGAGCGAGTGCGCATGCGCAACGTGTGTTACACTTAAAAGGACCGACGATACAACGTGCTTGTAGGAACCATAGTGAATACAGGTTAATTAAAGAGAAATTCGATCCTGGGTCTCTTATTACAGTCAAATCCGAGACCAAGTTAATTTATCTAGCAATTTAGTGGCTAGCAAAATAGTTTTCTTTTTTATGAAAATATTTAACTTCACTTGGACGGTCAGTGATAGAAATGGTTAGATCCCAGACCCCTGCACATATGTGCCATTGAGCCCCAAAATAGCTGTTGAAACAGTGTCTCTACAAATGTGTATTCCTAATTTCCAAATGGTGATTCTGCCATTAGCATGTCAGTGTGACAGACTGAATACACAATAGTAATGTCAAGAGCTGTGAGTAGTCAAAGATTGACAATGTATTAATCCACAGGTACCTTCCCACTCCTTTTTTGGATGCCATTTCCTCAAACTTGAAATTCATTTCCTTCAACCACACAATGGGTAATTGCTGAGAATTTCACCAACACACACCTAAGCTGAACATTCCACAGAGTTACAATATGACAACCGCACAGCTGAACACCTCCATCATTTTAATAAAATAATAGAAAAATAAAGGAGAGAGGGAGAGAGAGAATTATTTTTAGGCATTTATTTAATTTTTTCTGAAGATTTGTTATTGGTTAACAGATTTTATTTTTTTTTTTGTAAGCCCCGAGAGCGGAGGACTGGTTTATAAAGACGAAGGTAAGACACGACATAAATTCTCGTGTTGACAAGCGAAGACGTGAGAAGCTACAGCACTAAAGATGAAAAGAAAAAGCCTTTGCTGGATATTTTTCCTTGGATATTTAAATTCCTCGTCAGGTAATGATTGATTCCTTTTTCATGAAAACTGGACTTTGGATAAAATTGTAAAGTTATTGTTGAATCTTCAAAATTGTTAATTTAAAGTATTTCAAATTAAAGTGACAACAATGGCTGAAAGCACAACTACCCTGACGACTGAGCAAACCAACACCAGCAGCACCACTGTAACCAGCACGACTCCAAGCACAACTACCATGACAACTGAACCAACTACCACCAGTGGAACCAGCGTGACTCCAAGCACAACAACCATGACAACTGAACCAACTACCACCAGTGCAACCAGCGTGACTCCAAGCACAACAACCATGACAACTGAACCAACTACCACCAGTGCAACCAGCGTCACTCCAAGCACAACAACCATGACAACTGAACCAACTACCACCAGTGGAACCAGCGTGACTCCAAGCACAACAACCATGACAACTGAACCAACTACCACCAGTGCAAGCAGCATGACTCCAAGCACAACAACCATGACAACTGAACCAACTACCACCAGTGCAACCAGCGTGACTCCAAACACAACAACCATGACAACTGAACCAACTAGCACCAGTGCAACCAGCGTGACTCCAAGCACAACTACCCTGACAACTCAGCAAAGTACCACCAGTGCAACCAGCATGACTCCAAGCACAACAACCATGACAACTGAACCAACTACCACCAGTGCAACCAGCGTGACTCCAAGCACAACAACCATGACAACTGAACCAACTACCACCAGTGCAACCAGCGTGACTCCAAGCACAACAACCATGACAACTGAACCAACTACCACCAGTGCAACCAGCTTCACTCCAAGCACAACAACCATGACAACTGAACCAACTACCACCAGTGCAACCAGCGTGACTCCAAGCACAACAACCATGACAACTGAACCAACTAGCACCAGTGCAACCAGTGTGACTTCAAGCACAACAACCATGAGAATTGAACCAACTACCACCAGTGCAACCAGCGTGACTCCAAGCACAACAACCATGACAACTGAACCAACTACCACCAGTCCAAGCAGCATGACTCCAAGCACAACAACCATGACAACTGAACCAGCTACCACCAGTGCAACCATCATGACTCCAAGCACAACAACCATGACAAAAGAATCAACTACAACCAGTGCAACCAGCGTAACTCCAAGCACAACAACCATGACAACTGAACCAACTACCACCAGTCCAACCAGCGTAACTCCAAGCACAACAACCATGACAACTGAACCAATTACCACCAGTGCAACCAGCGTGACACCAAGCACAACTACCCTGACAACTCGGCAAAGTACCACCAGTGCAACCAGCATCACTCTAAGCACAAGAACCATGACAACTGAACCAACTACCACCAGTGCAACCAGCGTGACTCCAAGCACAACAACCATGACAACTGAACCAACTACCACCAGTGCAACCAGCGTGACTCCGAGCACAACAACCATGACAACTGAACCAACTACCACCAGTGCAACCAGCGTGACTCCGAGCACAACAACCATGACAACTGAACCAACTACCACCAGTGCAACCAGCGTGACTCCAAGCACAACAACCATGACAACTGAACCAACTACCACCAGTGCAACCAGCGTGACTCCAAGCACAACAAGCATGACAACTGAATCAAGTACCACCAGTGGAACCAGCGTGACTCCAAGCACAACAACCATGACAACTGAACCAACTACCACCAGTGTAACCAGCGTGACTCCAAGCACAACAACCATGACAACTGAACCAACTACCACCAGTGCAACCAGCATCACTCCAAGCACAACAACCATGACAAATGAACCAACTACCACCAGTGCAACCAGCGTGACTCCAAGCACAACAACCATGACAACTGAACCAACTACCACCAGTGGAACCAGCGTGACTCCAAGCACAACAACCATGACAACTGAACCAACTACCACCAGTGCAACCAGCATCACTCCAAGCACAACAACCATGACAACTGAACCAACTACCACCAGTGCAACCAGCATCACTCCAAGCACAACAACCATGACAAATGAACCAACTACCACCAGTGCAACCAGCGTGACTCCAAACACAACAACCATGACAACTGAACCAACTACCACCAGTGGAACCAGCGTGACTCCAAGCACAACAACCATGACAACTGAACCAACTACCACCAGTGCAACCAGCATCACTCCAAGCACAACAACCATGACAACTGAACCAACTACCACCAGTGCAACCAGCATCACTCCAAGCACAACAACCATGACAACTGAACCAACTAGCACCAGTGCAACCAGCGTGACTCCAAGCACAACTACCCTGACAACTCAGCAAAGTACCACCAGTGCAACCAGCATGACTCCAAGCACAACAACCATGACAACTGAACCAACTACCACCAGTGCAACCAGCGTGACTCCAAGCACAACAACCATGACAACTGAACCAACTACCACCAGTGCAACCAGCGTGACTCCAAGCACAACAACCATGACAACTGAACCAACTACCACCAGTGCAACCAGCATCACTCCAAGCACAACAACCATGACAACTGAACCAACTACCACCAGTGCAACCAGCGTGACTCCAAGCACAACAACCATGACAACTGAACCAACTAGCACCAGTGCAACCAGTGTGACTTCAAGCACAACAACCATGAGAATTGAACCAACTACCACCAGTGCAACCAGCGTGACTCCAAGCACAACAACCATGACAACTGAACCAACTACCACCAGTCCAAGCAGCATGACTCCAAGCACAACAACCATGACAACTGAACCAGCTACCACCAGTGCAACCATCATGACTCCAAGCACAACAACCATGACAAAAGAATCAACTACAACCAGTGCAACCAGCGTAACTCCAAGCACAACAACCATGACAACTGAACCAACTACCACCAGTCCAACCAGCGTAACTCCAAGCACAACAACCATGACAACTGAACCAATTACCACCAGTGCAACCAGCGTGACACCAAGCACAACTACCCTGACAACTCGGCAAAGTACCACCAGTGCAACCAGCATCACTCTAAGCACAAGAACCATGACAACTGAACCAACTACCACCAGTGCAACCAGCGTGACTCCAAGCACAACAACCATGACAACTGAACCAACTACCACCAGTGCAACCAGCGTGACTCCGAGCACAACAACCATGACAACTGAACCAACTACCACCAGTGCAACCAGCGTGACTCCGAGCACAACAACCATGACAACTGAACCAACTACCACCAGTGCAACCAGCGTGACTCCGAGCACAACAACCATGACAACTGAACCAACTACCACCAGTGCAACCAGCGTGACTCCAAGCACAACAAGCATGACAACTGAATCAAGTACCACCAGTGGAACCAGCGTGACTCCAAGCACAACAACCATGACAACTGAACCAACTACCACCAGTGCAACCAGCGTGACTCCAAGCACAACAACCATGACAACTGAACCAACTACCACCAGTGCAACCAGCATCACTCCAAGCACAACAACCATGACAAATGAACCAACTACCACCAGTGCAACCAGCGTGACTCCAAGCACAACAACCATGACAACTGAACCAACTACCACCAGTGGAACCAGCGTGACTCCAAGCACAACAACCATGACAACTGAACCAACTACCACCAGTGCAACCAGCATCACTCCAAGCACAACAACCATGACAACTGAACCAACTACCACCAGTGCAACCAGCATCACTCCAAGCACAACAACCATGACAAATGAACCAACTACCACCAGTGCAACCAGCGTGACTCCAAGCACAACAACCATGACAACTGAACCAACTACCACCAGTGGAACCAGCGTGACTCCAAGCACAACAACCATGACAACTGAACCAACTACCACCAGTGCAACCAGCGTGACTCCAAGCACAACAACCATGACAACTGAACCAACTACCACCAGTGGAACCAGCATGACTCCAAGCACAACAACCATGACAACTGAACCAACTACCACCAGTGCAACCAGCGTGACTCCAAGCACAACAACCATGACAACTGAACCAACTAGCACCAGTGCAACCAGCGTGACTCCAAGCACAACAACCATGACAACTGAACCAACTACCACCAGTGCAACCAGCGTAACTCCAAGCACAACAACCATGACAACTGAACCAACTACCACCAGTGGAACCAGCGTGACTCCAAGCACAACAACCATGACAACTGAACCAACTACCACCAGTGCAACCAGCGTGACTCTAAGCACAACAACCATGACAACTGAACCAACTACCACCAGTGCAACCAGCGTGACTCCAAGCACAACAACTGAACCAACTACCACCAGTGCAACCAGTGTGACTTCAAGCACAACAACCATGACAACTGAACCAACTACCACCAGTGCAACCAGCATCACTCCAAGCACAACAACCATGACAACTCAGCAAAGTACCACCAGTGCAACCAGCATGACTCCAAGCACAACAACCATGACAACTGAATCAAGTACCACCAGTGGAACCAGCGTGTCTCCAAGCACAACTACCCTGACAACTCAGCAAAGTATCACCAGTGCAACCAGCATCACTCCAAGCACAACAACCATGACAACTGAACCAACTACCACCAGTGCAACCAGCGTGACTCCAAGCACAACAACCATGACAACTGAACCAACTACCACCAGTGCAACCAGCATCACTCCAAGCACAACAACCATGACAACTGAACCAACTACCACCAGTGCAACCAGCGTAACTCCAAGCACAACAACCATGACAACTGAACCAACTACCACCAGTGCAACCAGCGTGACTCCAAGCACAACAACCATGACAACTCAGCAAAGTACCACCAGTGCAACCAGCATCACTCCAAGCACAACAACCATGACAACTGAACCAACTACCACCAGTGCAACCAGCGTGACTCCAAGCACAACAACCATGACAACTGAACCAACTACCACCAGTGCAACCAGCATCACTCCAAGCACAACAACCATGACAACTGAACCAACTACCACCAGTGCAACCAGCGTAACTCCAAGCACAACAACCATGACAAATGAACCAACTACCACCAGTGCAACCAGCGTGACTCCAAGCACAAAAACCATGACAACTGAACCAACTACCACCAGTGTAACCAGCGTGACTCCAAGCACAACAACCATGACAACTGAACCAACTAGCACCAGTGCAACCAGCGTGACTTCAAGCACAACAACCATGAGAACTGAACCAACTACCAGCAGTACAACCAGCATGACTCCAAGCACAACAACCATGACAACTGAACCAACTACCACCAGTGCAACCAGCGTAACTCCAAGCACAACAACCATGACAAATGAACCAACTACCACCAGTGCAACCAGCGTGACTCCAAGCACAAAAACCATGACAACTGAACCAACTACCACCAGTGTAACCAGCGTGACTCCAAGCACAACAACCATGACAACTGAACCAACTAGCACCAGTGCAACCAGCGTGACTTCAAGCACAACAACCATGAGAACTGAACCAACTACCAGCAGTACAACCAGCATGACTCCAAGCACAACAACCATGACAACTGAACCAACTACCACCAGTGCAACCAGCGTAACTCCAAGCACAACAACCATGACAACTGAACCAACTACCACCAGTGGAACCAGCGTGACTCCAAGCACAACAACCATGACAACTGAACCAACTACCACCAGTGCAACCAGCGTGACTCTAAGCACAACAACCATGACAACTGAACCAACTACCACCAGTGCAACCAGCGTGACTCCAAGCACAACAACTGAACCAACTACCACCAGTGCAACCAGTGTGACTTCAAGCACAACAACCATGACAACTGAACCAACTACCACCAGTGCAACCAGCGTGACTCCAAGCACAACAACCATGACAACTGAACCAACTACCACCAGTGCAACCAGCGTGACTCCAAGCACAACAACCATGACAACTGAACCAACTACCACCAGTGCAACCAGCATGACTCCAAGCACAACAACCGTGACAACTGAATCAACTACCACCAGTGGAACCAGCGTGACTCCAAGCACAACCATGACAACTGAATCAACTACCACCAGTGGAACCAGCGTGACTCCAAGCACAACCATGACAACTGAACCAACTACCACCAGTGCAACCAGCGTGACTCCAAGCACAACAACCATGACAACTGAACCAACTACCACCAGTGCCACCAGCATCAATCCAAGCACAACAACCATGACAACTGAACCAACTACCACCAGTGCAACCAGCGTGACTCCAAGCACAACAACCATGACAACTGAACCAACTACCACCAGTGGAACCAGCGTGACTCCAAGCACAACAACCATGACAACTGAACCAACTACCACCAGTGCCACCAGCATCACTCCAAGCACAACAACCATGACAACTGAACCAACTACCACCAGTGCAACCAGCGTGACTCCAAGCACAACAACCATGACAACTGAACCAACTACCACCAGTGGAACCAGCGTGACTCCAAGCACAACAACCATGACAACTGAACCAACTACCACCAGTGCAACCAGCATGACTCCAAGCACAACAACCATGACAACTGAATCAACTACCACCAGTGGAACCAGCGTGACTCCAAGCACAAGCATGACAACTGAATCAACTACCACCAGTGCAACCAGCGTGACTCCAAGCACAACCATGACAACTGAACCAACTACCACCAGTGCAACCAGCGTGAGTCCAAGCACAACAACCATGACAACTGAACCAACTACCACCAGTGCCACCAGCATCACTCCAAGCACAACAACCATGACAACTGAACCAACTACCACCAGTGCAACCAGCGTGACTCCAAGCACAACAACCATGACAACGGAACCAACTACCACCAGTGCAACCAGCATGATTCCAAGCACAACAACCATGACAACTGAATCAAGTACCACCAGTGGAACCAGCGTGACTCCAAGCACAACTACCCTGACAACTCAGCAAAGTATCACCAGTGCAACCAGCATCACTCCAAGCACAACAACCATGACAACTGAACCAACTACCACCAGTGCAACCAGCGTGACTCCAAGCACAACAACCATGACAACTGAACCAACTACCACCAGTGCAACCAGCATCACTCCAAGCACAACAACCATGACAACTGAACCAACTACCACCAGTGCAACCAGCGTAACTCCAAGCACAACAACCATGACAACTGAACCAACTACCACCAGTGCAACCAGCGTGACTCCAAGCACAACAACCATGACAACTCAGCAAAGTACCACCAGTGCAACCAGCATCACTCCAAGCACAACAACCATGACAACTCAGCAAAGTACCACCAGTGCAACCAGCATCACTCCAAGCACAACAACCATGACAACTGAACCAACTACCACCAGTGCAACCAGCATCACTCTAAGCACAACAACCATGACAAATGAACCAACTACCACCAGTGCAACCAGCGTGACTCCAAGCACAAAAACCATGACAACTGAAACAACTACCACCAGTGTAACCAGCGTAACTCCAAGCACAACAACCATGACAACTGAACCAACTACCACCAGTGGAACCAGCGTGACTCCAAGCACAACAACCATGACAACTGAACCAACTACCACCAGTGCAACCAGCGTGACTCCAAGCACAACAACCATGACAACTGAACCAACTACCACCAGTGCAACCAGCATCACTCCAAGCACAACAACCATGACAACTGAACCAACTACCACCAGTGCAACCAGCGTGACTCCAAGCACAACAACCATGACAACTGAACCAACTACCACCAGTGCAACCAGCGTGACTCCAAGCACAACAACCATGACAACTGAATCAAGTACCACCAGTGCAACCAGCGTGACAACAAGCACAACTACCCTGACAACTCAGCAAAGTACCACCAGTGCAACCAGCATCACTCCAAGCACAACAACCATGACAACTGAACCAACTACCACCAGTGCAACCAGCATGACTCCAAGCACAACAACCATGACAACTGAACCAACTACCACCAGTGCAACCAGCATCACTCTAAGCACAACAACCATGACAAATGAACCAACTACCACCAGTGCAACCAGCGTGACTCCAAGCACAAAAACCATGACAACTGAAACAACTACCACCAGTGTAACCAGCGTAACTCCAAGCACAACAACCATGACAACTGAACTAACTACCACCAGTGGAACCAGCGTGACTCCAAGCACAACAACCATGACAACTGAACCAACTACCACCAATGCAACCAGCGTGACTCCAAGCACAACAACCATGACAACTGAACCAACTACCACCAGTGCAACCAGCATCACTCCAAGCACAACAACCATGACAACTGAACCAACTACCACCAGTGCAACCAGCGTGACTCCAAGCACAACAACCATGACAACTGAACCAACTACCACCAGTGCAACCAGCGTGACTCCAAGCACAACAACCATGACAACTGAATCAAGTACCACCAGTGCAACCAGCGTGACAACAAGCACAACTACCCTGACAACTCAGCAAAGTACCACCAGTGCAACCAGCATCACTCCAAGCACAACAACCATGACAACTGAACCAACTACCACCAGTGCAACCAGCATGACTCCAAGCACAACAACCATGACAACTGAACCAACTACCACCAGTGGAACCAGCGTGACTCCAAGCACAACAAAAATGACAACTGAACCCACTAGCACCAGTGCAACCAGCGTGACTCCAAGCACAACAACTATGACAACTGAACCAACTAGCAACAGTGCAACCAGCGTGACTTCAAGCACAACAACCATGACAACTGAACCAACTACCACCAGTGGAACCAGCATGACTCCAAGCACAACAACCATGACAACCGAACCAACTACCACCAGTGGAACCAGCGTGACTCCAAGCACAACAACCATGACAACTGAACCAACTAGCAACAGTGCAACCAGCGTGACTTCAAGCACAACAACCATGAGAACTGAACCAACTACCAGCAGTGCAACCAGCATGACTCCAAGCACAACAACCATGACAACTGAACCAACTACCACCAGTGCAACCAGCGTGACTCCAAGCACAACTACGCTGACAACTCAGCAAAGTACCACCAGTGCAACCAACATCACTCCAAGCACAACAACCATGACAAATGAACCAACTACCACCAGTGCAACCAGCATGACTCCAAGCACAACAACCATGACAACTGAACCAACTACCACCAGTGGAACCAGCGTGACTCCAAGCACAACAAAAATGACAACTGAACCAACTACCACCAGTGGAACCAGCATGACTCCAAGCACAACAACCATGACAAATGAACCAACTACCACCAGTGCAACCAGCATGACTCCAAGCACAACAACCATGACAACTGAACCAACTACCACCAGTGTAACCAGCGTGACTCCAAGCACAACAACTATGACAACTGAACCAACTAGCAACAGTGCAACCAGCGTGACTTCAAGCACAACAACCATGACAACTGAACCAACTACCACCAGTGGAACCAGCATGACTCCAAGCACAACAACCATGACAACTGAACCAACTACCACCAGTGGAACCAGCGTGACTCCAAGCACAACAACCATGACAACTGAACCAACTACCACCAGTGGAACCAGCGTGACTCCAAGCACAACAACCATGGCAACTGAACCAACTACCACCAGTGGAACCAGCGTGACTCCAAGCACAACAACCATGACAACTGAACCAACTACCACCAGTGCAACCAGCATCACTCGAAGCACAACAACCATGACAACTGAACCAACTACCACCAGTACAACCAGCGTGACACCAAGCACAACAACCATGACAACTGAACCAACTACCACCAGTGCAACCAGCGTGACTCCAAGCACAACAACCATGACAACTGAACCAACTACCACCAGTGCAACCAGTGTGAGTCCAGGCACAACTACCCTGACAACTCACCAAACTACCAGCAGTGCAACCAGCGTGACTCCAAGCACAACAACCATGACAACTGAACCAACTACCACCAGTGCAACCAGCGTGACTCCAAGCACAACAACCTTCACAACTGAACCAACTACCACCAGTGCCACCAGCATCACTCCAAGCACAACAACCATGACAACTGAACCAACTACCACCAGTGCAACCAGCGTGACTCCAAGCACAACAACCATGACAACTGAACCAACTACCACCAGTGGAACCAGCGTGACTCCAAGCACAACAACCATGACAACTGAACCAACTACCACCAGTGCCACCAGCATCACTCCAAGCACAACAACCATGACAACTAAACCAACTACCACCAGTGCAACCAGCGTGACTCCAAGCACAACAACCATGACAACTGAACCAACTACCACCAGTGGAACCAGCGTGACTCCAAGCACAACAACCATGACAACTGAACCAACTACCACCAGTGCAACCAGCATGACTCCAAGCACAACAACCATGACAACTGAATCAACTACCACCAGTGGAACCAGCGTGACTCCAAGCACAAGCATGACAACTGAATCAACTACCACCAGTGGAACCAGCGTGACTCCAAGCACAACCATGACAACTGAACCAACTACCACCAGTGCAACCAGCGTGAGTCCAAGCACAACAACCATGACAACTGAACCAACTACCACCAGTGCCACCAGCATCACTCCAAGCACAACAACCATGACAACTGAACCAACTACCACCAGTGCAACCAGCGTGACTCCAAGCACAACAACCATGACAACGGAACCAACTACCACCAGTGCAACCAGCGTGACTCCAAGCACAACAACCATGACAACGGAACCAACTACCACCAGTGCAACCAGCATCACTCGAAGCACAACAACCATGACAACTGAACCAACTACCACCAGTACAACCAGCGTGACACCAAGCACAACAACCATGACAACTGAACCAACTACCACCAGTGCAACCAGCGTGACTCCAAGCACAACAACCATGACAACTGAACCAACTACCACCAGTGCAACCAGTGTGAGTCCAGGCACAACTACCCTGACAACTCACCAAACTACCAGCAGTGCAACCAGCGTGACTCCAAGCACAACAACCATGACAACTGAACCAACTACCACCAGTGCAACCAGTGTGAGTCCAGGCACAACAACCATGACAACTGAACCAACTACCACCAGTGCAACCAGCGTGACTCCAAGCACAACAACCTTCACAACTGAACCAACTACCACCAGTGCCACCAGCATCACTCCAAGCACAACAACCATGACAACTGAACCAACTACCACCAGTGCAACCAGCGTGACTCCAAGCACAACAACCATGACAACTGAACCAACTACCACCAGTGGAACCAGCGTGACTCCAAGCACAACAACCATGACAACTGAACCAACTACCACCAGTGCCACCAGCATCACTCCAAGCACAACAACCATGACAACTAAACCAACTACCACCAGTGCAACCAGCGTGACTCCAAGCACAACAACCATGACAACTGAACCAACTACCACCAGTGCAACCAGCGTGACTCCAAGCACAACAACTATGACAACTGAACCAACTAGCAACAGTGCAACCAGCGTGACTTCAAGCACAACAACCATGACAACTGAACCAACTACCACCAGTGGAACCAGCATGACTCCAAGCACAACAACCATGACAACCGAACCAACTACCACCAGTGGAACCAGCGTGACTCCAAGCACAACAACCATGACAACTGAACCAACTAGCAACAGTGCAACCAGCGTGACTTCAAGCACAACAACCATGAGAACTGAACCAACTACCAGCAGTGCAACCAGCATGACTCCAAGCACAACAACCATGACAACTGAACCAACTACCACCAGTGCAACCAGCGTGACTCCAAGCACAACTACGCTGACAACTCAGCAAAGTACCACCAGTGCAACCAACATCACTCCAAGCACAACAACCATGACAAATGAACCAACTACCACCAGTGCAACCAGCATGACTCCAAGCACAACAACCATGACAAATGAACCAACTACCACCAGTGCAACCAGCATGACTCCAAGCACAACAACCATGACAACTGAACCAACTACCACCAGTGTAACCAGCGTGACTCCAAGCACAACAACTATGACAACTGAACCAACTAGCAACAGTGCAACCAGCGTGACTTCAAGCACAACAACCATGACAACTGAACCAACTACCACCAGTGGAACCAGCATGACTCCAAGCACAACAACCATGACAACTGAACCAACTACCACCAGTGGAACCAGCGTGACTCCAAGCACAACAACCATGACAACTGAACCAACTACCACCAGTGGAACCAGCGTGACTCCAAGCACAACAACCATGACAACTGAACCAACTACCACCAGTGGAACCAGCGTGACTCCAAGCACAACAACCATGACAACTGAACCAACTACCACCAGTGCAACCAGCATCACTCGAAGCACAACAACCATGACAACTGAACCAACTACCACCAGTACAACCAGCGTGACACCAAGCACAACAACCATGACAACTGAACCAACTACCACCAGTGCAACCAGCGTGACTCCAGGCACAACAACCATGACAACTGAACCAACTACCACCAGTGCAACCAGTGTGAGTCCAGGCACAACTACCCTGACAACTCATCAAACTACCACCAGTGCCACCAGAGACCCAGCAGTATTAACTACTGTGGGCAGAGATCCAGAAATATCGACCACCTCTCAGGACACCAGAACTGGTATTTGTCACATTTTGTTCTATAATCATGGAAAATCAGGAACTCCCGAATAGACAAACGAGCAAAAACGTGTTTACTTCATTTTATCATCGTTATTGATGGACTTTAATCATTCACAGCAATAGCTGCTGTTGTTGTTGAAGCCGATTTCTTCAGTCAAACCATTGGTGTCCTCCTGACAGGCATTGTGTCGCGAGCATTTATCCAGGTGAAGATGTCTTCAGTGGAAGGACTTAGTGATGACATCATCCTGCAGGTGGTCCAACAGGTAGACCTGAGACATGAGACAAGATTCAGGACAACAGAGAGTGTGGTGAGGGGACTCCCTCTTTCCTGATGCCTTCTCTTTGTGATCTGTTTGTTTTTTGTAGTTTCTCAACAAGCAGCTAAACGGAACCACCGTCACAGCCTCGGTTACAAAAGTCGAGAGAGTCGCTGCCGTGTCTCGGTAGTCGCCCAAGGTCACCGTCCACTCGTCCTCGGGGTTTATGGAACGGAAGCTCCACCTTCACCACAATTAAAGGCAACGTCAAGCATCACGAAGATAAAATGGACACAATTGAAAACCTCTTATCTAGTCTTGCAATACTTCACGCCACATTTTATGTTGTTCGTTTTATTTTATTTTTCAATGTCTGGCTAAAAGAAAGAAAACAGTAGAAAACCTTCCCTGCTCATCTCTTCTTTCTTGCGTGTTTTGCCACCTAGTGGCTGCAACGAGCAACTGCTCTGTTGTTCTAAAATATTGCACATTGGTGTGTACTTACGCCAACTTATCACTTTATTTCTCTGCTTCTTAATCAGTGAAACTAATCTTATTAAAAAAATATTTGATTACTAAAGAAATGATTCAATGATCAAGCCGTTTTTGGTTGTTTTTTTTTTGTTTCTTTTAGATTTCATGATTATTATTATTATCAATTTTGACCCCGGGTTTTGACTTGTCAGTTCTCGTAGACGTGCGACTTTTTGTAAACACCCCCACTGCATCTGTCTAGGAGAGTGTCAGCGCGGGCACAAACTACCCACGGAAACACACAACAATACAACAACGGCGGCTAAAAATAACCCCGTCACCTCAGTGTGATGTGTGAAAGATTGAGTAGAATTTACCGGAACAGGCCGACGTAAACAGCACACATAATTTTAAATAAGTCAGGAGGGCTTCTCCAGCCGTCTCAGGGCCGGGTTCTAACCAGTGAACAAAGGTCAGGACACAAATTTGCTGATAAATACAATCTGTCCACACACCAACCACATGCAGTTGTGGCTTCCTGACAGTAATTCATTTATGAACACGTGAAGAGAGGGAAATGCTCATGTTCTTCCAGATTATTAATACATCTGTAGCTGCAAATGTTGCCACCGCGATGTCATTTTATAGCTTAACCAAGTAGAAATAAAAAGAAAGAAAGAAATTCCAACTAAAAAAAAACAGAAATTCCAACTCAAAAAGCCTTTTTGTGCAGCCATCAACATGGACAATGATCAGTCTGACTTTTAGACTTTTAGACAGAAAGAAGAGAAGCAGAAGCTAAAAGTGATCAAACGTGCTTGAAAAAATGAAGATGCTTGTGATAAAATTTGAAAACTGTAGTTTTGGTAAAAGTGCTCAGCGGATATGGAGCTGTGGACCTTTGTCCTCCTGCCATTACCCATCCGCATGTGTTTGGCATGTGCCCGTCCACAGTCCCATGACCCTCTGCTGGGCTAAATATAAATATCCACGCAGCGCTCTCCACAGCTAAGGTCACATTACCTCATCCCAGCAGCTCCCAGAACGTCTGTGAAAGGCTCCACGGTACTCCGGGTCGTGGTGAACCGGTCGTCAGGGGCAGATAGAGTGGTCGCGGCAGCCAAACCCCACATTGGTAATAATAAATGATTATTTCTTTTTGATTGTCAGACGTTTGGCTGAGATGGGTAACGGAATTAATAAGGTAGGCCATCACGACTCTGCACTTTTTACCATCTCAGCATCCTTTTCTGGGATGAATGTGGAATTTTTTTTTTCAGGTCCTTCCTGATCTTTATCTTGGAAATATCAAAGGTAAGACTGCCCGCCTGGCCGGGTGGATGAAGACTATTTCCAGGATAATGAAGAGAATGTTTCAGTTCCTCATACGTGGTGGTGGTGTGTGTGTGTGTGTGTGTGTGTGTGTGTGTGGGGGGGGGGGGGGGGGGGGGGGGTATGTGGTGAGATGCTACACTGAGCTCAGTTTCTATAGAGTGGATCAGTCAAATGGTAGAATGACGAGGCCAGAGTGAATTATGATGTAAAACAGGCATAATTTGTAGTTGTTTCCTCCTGTATGAGTGTGCAGAGGTGGAGGAAGTAATTTGAGGGGTTAATGTGGGAGGGGGCACTCCACAGTGTGGGGGCTGTCCCCGCCTTTCTGCACAGGAAAGGATCATCTTTGTTTCAAGATAATCTCAGTCAGATCGGTGATCCGTCAGAGTTCGATATTTTGAACATTTATCTCTGAACAACAGGAAGTGGTGAAAACTAAACTGGAAAACAGATCATCAGTGTTTTAGTTGCAGCTCAAAATTAATAAAGGTAATTAGACTGGCAACAATCGGCTGCATTTTTGGACAAATTTTTCTTTTTTTTTCTTCACAAAAGCCACCATGCACTAAAATAAAAACCCCTTTTCCCTTGACGAAACTGGGCCACCTCACCCTCCAAATCAGCCGAAGATCAGCACGTTCAGACTGTTCGAACCTCCATCCATCCGTGATCACTGATTCATTCCAACCCAGGACTGAAAATCAGCACCAGCATTGGACACAGCAGTAAAAATGAGGAAATCCTTCTGGTTAAATGTCCATTTCTGTCCATTTGTTCTGACCCCTGACCCTGGTGTCGCTTCAATATCTGATCAGATATTTCGAAATAATGTGAGTTCCCCCCTGATTAATCAATAAATAAACCGTGTAGTATGATCGTTAGATACTGAACCATGAAAAATAAATATTATTATTATTAAATTTATGATTTTGGTATTAGCCCAACCACCAATTATTGATTCAAAGATTAGTTGATTTTTACAGTAACTTTGGAATTCATTTATCTATGGTAATGAATCTTTTCTAGGTGGAAGCAGCTGACCAGTTATTACTGACAGGATACAGTCAACAGTTTTATTGCTTCAATCTTTTAACCTTTAATGTTATCAGCAACAGGACACCAAACAGAAAAGTGTTTTTAATGACCTACGCTGACTCATTTCATGACCTCGAGCATCCTGGCTGCCGTCCAGGCCAAAGACTCCCATGATAGGACAGTACGTTTGATAAAAACTGACACATTGATGACCGATTAACTTTGTCCTTCACGATGACTTCTGAAAATTATAATCTTAGAGTTTAGCACCAGCCGCTGTAATTCCGGGAGCATCATTTCACTTTTATCTCGAACAAATGGCGCCAGCATCCTGCACACTTGCAAAACATGAAAAGAAAATAGCCAAACGTACATCTGTCTGAAGGGGAAAAAAATGGCTTCCTTTTAAAGAACAAAATTTGATTAGAACAATTACAGTTTCTTGCTTTTGGCCCAAGCTGCTGCTGTTTTAGAAACATTGGTTTTCCGGTTTTTCTTTCAGTTCAAACCAGAAGCGACACCTCTTAGCCAGAAGGCCACGTTTGCCTTGGGCAGTTTAAAGAAGGGGGGGCTGTTGTTGGGTAGAAGATTCTTTATTTAGTGTTGGTCGTTCGTGAGCACTGAATGTAAATTGGATGGAGCAAATGTGCAAAAGCTCAAAGTTTGCTCTGATTGGCAGATGCACGAGATGAGAAGCTGCTGGCGCAGCACAACATCACCCACATTCTGTCCATCCATGACACAGCGGCGCCCCTCCTGGAGGTGAGACGACCCCCCCCCACCCCCCACCGTGTCTTACATTGACCCTTGTGACCCCGTGAACGCAGCGCTGACGACGCTGCCATGCTGCTGCTGCACTCGTCTGGAGAGCTCTCTAACAATATCTTGTATCAACTTTAATATATTGTCACATTCGTGGTTGGTTTTTGATGTCTTTGTGGCTGAACATGGGTCATGCATCCCATAATCCAAGGTGTTGTGACACATTTGAAGAATTCAGTGATCTGGCCTCTCAGCTGACTAATACAGGAATTATCACATTGTTCCATACTTCATACATACGTGTTATACATTCTATAGAAATAGTTGTTCTCTGCTGAGTTGCTTCTTATATAAGGTTGCGTAACCCCAAAATTCTGTCTCTGGTTTCATCAAAGGCTTTTCAAAGAGACCACTTCAATAGGTGTGAAAGTTGGTTGTTCTTATTTTCTGTTTTGCCTGGAAAGTCCTTCGACCTTGAATCACTGAAAATTTGGAATTCACCAGATTTCATCACCTGTTCTGCGACGCACGGTCACCGGGAGGAATCAGAACCAGAATAGCCGAGTGGTGCAGCTGTGAACCAACACGCATCCGTATCAATGCGATTTCACCAGAGAACGTGGAACATGGGAAGACTTTCGGGCATTGATTGTCAGTGTGTGAGGGGAGGGGACAGACGTATGGACAGCGCGAGTGTGGGAACCCAGCTGGGGGAAAGTACAAAAATTTCCTTCCATTCCAGATGTAGAAAAGCCGACGACGAACCATCCAACCCAGCAGTTGTGGTTTGTCATTAACCTTCCAGAGTGATTTCGATTCATCGATTCCTTCGCTCACACAGTCAGACTGAACATTTCACTGAAATTCTTGATTTCCAATGTTGGCTTTCACAACTTTCATCTTTTCTTGTTGAAAGCGAGCGCGCCGAGGGCCCCGATATTTCAGTAGCCTTTCTCTGTCCATTTCACAGTGAAGAGAAACTCCCATTACAGTATCGCTACCAAAACTGGTCAACCACCGCGACGTTAGAAAACAGTTCCAACTGAAATTGTGTCCATCTCCGAGCTCCGCTCAGCGGCTCGTTCCGTTTCCTGGCAGGAGGCCTTTTGTGCCAGGGTGACGCTGCATTTTACGGTCATGACTAACCGGCCCAAAAAGCCAGATGGGATGGTTTATTTGCATAGCAAACAGTCAAACTGTAGCCCCATTTCTTAGAAGGCAGCTTGAAGGCAGGTCTCAGAGGTCAGAGGTGCCATTTACTGTATGCAAAATTTTTAAGAATGTTTAATAAATCTGAGCTTTTTTCTTTTTTCTTTTTTAAATTTGTTCATCGTTTCTCTGGAACTGAAGACAAAGAGGGATTTATTCTTCAGCCAGGAGATGACTGCTTTGTTTGCATCTTCTCATTTGTTTGCATTCATGTTGTGTAGTGTAAGTGTGTGTGCGCGCGTGTGTGTGTGTGTGTGCATGTGTGTGCTAACCAGTCTGAAACACTTCCAAGCTTGATAAGCCCCAGGGAGCTTGGGTTTTTTTTTCATTGCAATGGTGCAGTCATAGCAGGACAGGACAGTTTCTGTCCTCTACATGTACTGTATCATCAGCTGTCAGGTGCATTGTAACACACACACACCCACGCACACACACACATGCACACACACACACAGCAGGGTCAGAGGGGCAAAATATGGGGGTCGTCCCATCTCTTTGGAAACAGGAACTGTGTTCAAGCAGGTGATCTGACTCTTTTTACTGTCATACAGACATATTTTTAATAGGTTGATGTGGAGGTTATTCTCTCTCTAATGGAAAAACTCTGCCTCCATCTCCATCCAGGACATGACATACCTCTGCATATCTGCTGCAGATCATTCCAGGCAAAACCTGTGAGTACAGGCCAAACCAAAACGGTCAGAACGTCGCACATAAGGCACATTTACAGGGGTAACGGTGGCCCCATTAGGCTCTCTAATGAAGTGAAGTCAAGCTCAATGAAAAGATTGAAACATCTCAGGAGTGTGACATCATGTTTATGCTGCAGGACTCAGTACTTCAGAGACAGCATCATGTTTATTCACGAGTCCCGACTGAAAGGAGAGGGCTGCCTCGTCCACTGGTGAGCCACACACTCGCGCTTCATTACTCCTCAGTGCTTAAGCACATGTGTGGAAGATTCTAACGAGGGGAGGTTATTTTAGAGTTTATACGTTTACAGGTCGCAGCCTATTTTACCGCATGATTGCTTTTTTCCTTTTTTGTGTGTTTTATTTAGAATGTTGAAGGTTTTTATTACTGATGTCCTGTTTTATTTTCATTTTCAGCCACATCACAATCACCAAACACACAACTTTGCTAATTACTTTCATTGTAAATTTCATCTCCTTTCATCTTCCCTAATATAAAAGCGCAGTTAACCACAGCTTCGGGGAGGTGGGGTGGGTGTGTGTGCCCGTGTGTGTGTGTGTGTGTTTCACTTTGTGCGACATTAGGCAAGAGATTGTGAATAAATGGTCAGTGCAGCTGAGTGCTGCTGTGATTGTGTGTCAGTGTTGCAGGAGTGTCCCGCAGCGTCACCTTGGTGGTGGCCTACATCATGACGGTGACGGGTCGCGGGTGGGTGGAGTCTCTGGCAGCGGTGAGGTCAGCCCGTCCGTGCGCCGGCCCCAACCTGGGATTCCTGAGGCAACTGGAAGAGTTTGAAAACACAGAACTGACAGAAGTGAGTGGTGACGTCTGAATCCCAAATCACTCCTGCGGAGGTGCAGATGGGTGACATCATCACCCCTATGAAAGGTTGCTTCCTGTATAAGAATGGGAAAATATCATCTCCCCTTTGGTCTCAGCTAAGAACTCTTCTTCTTCCTCTCTGCCTCCTCTTCCTCTTGTCTTCCTCTCTTCTTCTGCTTTCTCTGCTCCTTCCTCCCACCCTCTCCTCCTCCACCCTTCCTCCTACTCCTCTTCCTCACACCTCCTATCTTCCCCTCAGCTCTCTGTCTGAAAGGGGATTTATGGAAGTCGCTCTTCACGAGTTCTTTTTCTTTTACCGCTTGTGTTTGTGCCACAGGACGGAGGACAGTTATTATCTCATCAGTTTTGGACAGGACGTGTGAAAAGTGTCCGATGCGAAGCTGAACCTCTGTCTTTCTGCTGTGTCCAGTATCAGGCCTGGTGGAAGGACCGATACGGGAAGAACTCCTTCAACGATGAAGAGGAGGTGGAAGCGCTGTTGGCTCAGAAAGCTCTCAGCAGCACAACCTGAGGAAAGCAGCGCTTTCTTTCTGACGCTGGTGCGTGTACAGAAAGGCTGCAGACGGAACACCGATCTGGTCTCTGCAGGTGCACGAACGGGACAAGCGGCTTTTTTAATGCCATTTAAAATTTTTTTTAAAAAAAGCCATGTCCTCACCTCTAACTGTCAAAACAACACGCAAGAGTGGTCAAGCATGACAAGGCGGAAACATGTACATGCAACGTCATTCTCTGAACACACACTCCGACGTTTGCACCCCCATCACTACTGACATGCTTCGTCCTCTCCAAATATGAAGATTAAAGTCGGAGAGCGTGAGAATCCCGGAAACTCGGTCAGAGAACTCCACCGAGTTATTGCTTAACAATTTCATCACTGTTACTCAGTAATAAATATGTGTAATTACTCAGTTATAGAAAATCTGGCATTTAGTGTTTTCTTTTTTTAATGACTCTGTAAATGTGATTCTTTTCCTAATATGGATTCATGAGGCTTCCTGTCCCTCTTTAAGTTCTAAAAGGACCCGTAATAAATAAAAGAAGTACCTCAGAGGCCTCCGGGCTCTTCAGAAGGTTCGAGTTTGGCTCAGATGGACGTTCCACATTCATCTCAAGTCGTTTCTGATTCAACACAGAATACACACATCTGTGACAAAACCAAAGGAGCATCACACAGAAGATAAAACCTCAAGCTCAAAAAGTCACATTGGACTTTTTATTTTTTTTAAATAATCCATTATTGAGTTATTCTGATATACTTTATCTCAGTGCCGGCAGCGTCGCGTGGCTGTGCTTTGCATTAAAGTGCTTTGCATTAATGTCATGAATAGAGTTCAGGCTTCCATCAACGCTTTATTTGTCCTCATTGACTTTTGCTGCCGGACCGCAGCTACTTTTCGTCAAAGTGAATCATTTCAGAGAAGTGTTTTTGTCTCCACGCCACGATTTCCACGTGTGCGGGTGTGTGACACTCACAGGCTGAGGCCTGCAGGGTTTCCCCGGTGTCTTACTGGAGCTCAGGCGCTGGCGCGCGAAGATGCGCAGCGCGCACACAGCGGCAGCTGCAGCAGGTTGTTTCTTCCTGAGCATCACCGACTCTGTCTCCGCCCTCTTGGTGCGATAGGCTGCAGGATTTAAGCGGGCCAGCAGTAATGATGAGGGCGTCTGGGGGTGATTGATTTCAAAACTTGACGGATTTCGAGTTTCGCAGGTAAGATCAGATTGGTCACGTTGTAGAAGAGTTTCTGTTGGGTCTGTGCGGGGGAACTGGGTGAAGCCAACTTTACTGAACTTTGTTTCACACTTGTGTCAGTGCAGCGCAACACAGAACCTGCGCAGAGATGAGCGCGGACCTGGATTACGGATGCTCGGGCAGCAGCGGCAACGGCAAATTGCGCCAGTGGCTCATCGAACAGGTGGACTGCGGCAAATATCCCGGCCTGGTGTGGGAGAATGATGAAAAGAGCATCTTCAGGATACCGTGGAAGCACGCAGGGAAACAGGACTACAACCGGGACGAGGATGCCGCGCTTTTCAAGGTAACCCCCATCTTCCAGGGGAGGACACGGGACTTCAGGTGCGCTTCAGGCGCACGGACAGATGTTCCACAGATGAGCCGTTTTACAGAGTACGATGTGCTGAATGAAACAGTGAAGTTAATTATACGAATCAAACAACCTCCCGCACATTTCCACCACATGTGCAGTTTTCCTCACTTTTGAATGAGTACGAAACACCTTTTCACAATTCTAATTCATGAAACTGATATAACTCGAAGAGCCATTTTAAAACAAAACCGCAATTAAAAGCTTAAAATGCGTTTCTCACATTTGAGACAACTTGAAGGCATGAATTTTAATTCGTGTGGCCGTTGCTGCCCTTTTCTCAGGTCGCTCTTCCAAAGACGACATTTTTTTTAAAAAAAGTTTGTCTTCAGGAAAGATTCTCTTCTCCTTCATATCATTATAAGAATTATTATTAGTGTTTTTTGGGGTTTTTTTTTTATTTATTTATTTTTTTACCTCGGACTTTGATGAGAGTTGTTCTGCAGCTTGAAGCGTGGCTGCAGAGCCCCGTGCGTCGCCTCTAACACACCTCTGTGCGCAGGCCTGGGCGCTGTTTAAAGGCAAGTTTCGGGAGGGGATCGACAAACCGGACCCACCGACCTGGAAGACGCGGCTGCGCTGCGCCCTCAACAAGAGCAACGACTTCGAGGAGCTGGTGGAGAGGAGCCAGCTGGACATTTCGGACCCCTACAAAGTGTACCGCATCGTCCCGGAGGGTGCCAAGAAAAGTGAGTGCACGCACGAGTATCTCGATGAGTCTACATGAATTCAGTGCTGTGGTTTAGTGTCGTGGGCTTAGAAATCCATTGAATTTTAATTTGGCCTCTATTAAAGGTCAAAGAACCTTCACCAACAAGCCAGTGCTGAATGTCAGCGTGCTGTGGAGATGTGTAAATCTCCTCCTTCATCATTATTCTGTCTGCAGGATCCCGACAGGAGGACAGTCCCCTGAGTCCAGTGAGCTATCCAGTGCACCCGTCCTATCCTGCCCTGCAAACTCAGGTGATTTCCACATGAGGGAGGAAGAAATATTGTTGCAGAGGCAACGTTAAATCAAGAATTTAATGAACACAGGAGTGTTTTAAACGCAACACAAAGGCCTGGGCAGTAATTACCAGCTCAGTTTGACTGAATTTCTGGGATTACTTTTGATTTTTTTTAACTCTTGCCCAGTCAGGATTGAGGCCTGTGCAGATTATGCTGCCACTCTAGAAAAGGTTCTTTCTCTACTGATGTAATTAACATATATCAGAGTATATTAGTCGTGATGTACACATTAAAAAACTGAAATGTGTCATTTTTGCCTGAAAACCACGTTGAGTATTGGTTTGATGCACTGCAGGTGCCACAGTTTATGCCCATCCAAGAATGTGATTGGAGGGATTACTGTCAGGAGGCAGCCTCCATGCCAGAGATGTCCTTCACCCAGTGCCCCTGTCCCCCCCGCAGCCTACCGTGGCAGAACCCCTCCATGGAGAATGGTACAGCCCGTCACACATGAACAGTAGCAGAGGCTTCAGCCTTGCGTGTGTGTGTGTGCGCGTACTTTAGCTGCTCCTCTGTGTGTGCAGGATACCAGCTCAGAGCCTCCATTTACTCGTACAGTCCTGCTGACAGCCAGTCGTCGCCGTTTGCTCTGGACGCCAGCATAAGATCTGCAGAGACACACTCAGGTGTGACAGTGTTTCCTGTCTGAAACTGGGGGGACTGAGGAACTCTGGGGGTGATCATATCAGGATCAATCCCCTCAACCTAAACTTAATAAAATAGTGGAGACATCAAATGAGGTTACATTGAACGACCTCATTTTGACAACAAATCCATTTTTAAGAAATCCCTCTGCTTTAATCTCATCAAAGCACCACAAAAACACGTCCACTTGCCTGTTTCCTTCCATCAGACTTCCGCCTGCACGTGACCGTGTTTTACCGGGACAGTCCTGTGAGGGAGGTGACCGTCTCCAGTCCGGAAGGCTGCCACCTCACTCCATGCTCCCCGGAAGACAAGCTCTACCAGCAGCCTGGAAATCCGGAGGTGGTGCCCCTGCCTGTGGACAGCCTCTCGCCCCCGAGGACTGATGACGGCCCCTCAAGTCCCCCATCCACTCTGGAGAGTGGCGTGCTCCTGTGGATGGGCCTCGACGGCCTTTACGCCCGCAGGCTGTGCCAGAGCAGAGTGTACTGGCAGAGAGGATCGGCCCAGTACGCAGACAAACCCAACAAGCTGGAGCGGGAGGTCAACTATAAACTCCTGCACACGCAGGACTGTTTGGCAGGTGAGATGATCAGCTGTTGGTCTTCAGACTCACACTAACCCTGCTGGTGATCCACAACCATTTGTCTGAAAACTGGCTGAAACTGCATTTCAGGAGATCTACTTTTGTCAAAATCCACATTTTTCCCCCTAATTTTCTAATGAAATCAGAAATATGATGCATTCAGATTTTAAGAAGTCTGAATTTCTTTCCCTTCTCTTCTAATGGGTTGATTTACTATAAACAGAACATCCAATTAACTCCCTCAAACATCAACGAAATGTGTTACAAGACATAAAAAAGATCTGTTCATACGGCAAAACATATGTACTGTGAGGTTGGGTGGTGTGACAGCGGAATAGTCATTGTGTCACACTTTTGGGGGGAGGGGGGCATCATGATTGACAGCTGTGCTGGTGGGTGAAGGTGGTCCTGAGCCTCCACCTCCTGATCATGGAAAACTGGCTTCAAATGAGCACCAGACATAACATTTGTCATACGTTTCTTCAGGTTCTTTTGACTATATGCTAACGTTAAGATGTGGACAGATGTGTCTGCAGGGACAGACAGAACTGGAAGTCTTTAAGGGCTACATCCTCTTTGGTTGTGAATGTTCTAATAAAAGAACCATGTTTATTTTTTGAATCAAAGTATTTACTGTAAAAACACAGTCTAACCTCCACATTTCAGGAAAAAGTCCCCCTTTAAAGTCATCTGAGACATTTGACAAAAGGTTTTGAGATTGTTGTGACGCCTCAGCCACATTATCCCCTCCTACATGCTCCTTGGGCTCCAGCCGTATCAAATGACAGATGATTACGTTTGCATAGACGGTGTGACTAAGACTTTCCATTCCGATCACCCTAAATGTCACACATTTCTGCTGAAATTCAAAGTCAACCGCTCACATCTGCTGCTGTATTAAATCTGCCGTCCCTCCCCATCAGAGATCCAGAGCTTCGGGCTCCACGGTCGACCGCCGCCACGCTTCCAGATCCTGCTGAGCTTTGGGGACGAGTGTCTGGACCCGCAAAGGCACAGACGGACCCTCGCTGTCCAGGTGACTGTGCAGATGCTACAGCTCAGTAACCCTGAGAAGATCTGGACTAGATCTCAAACCTGCAGCTGATGGCCTGACACTGGCCTTCGCTCCACTTCAGAGATCCGATGGTTTGAAGTGCGAACCTCTGTGTGTTTCAGGTGGAGCCGCTGTTTTCCAGGCAGCTCCTGTACTACGCCCAGCCGGTGGGGGGCCACTACTACCGCAACTACGAGCACGCGGGAGTCACGGAGCACGTCAGCCCCTCGGAGGACTACCAGAGGACCATCACACATCACCACAGCAGCAGCCTGCAGGAGTGACCTGAGCAGGAAGCATAGAGACTGTTGAAAACCTGAAGAAGTGACTCTTCAGATGACAGGACAGCATGAAAGGATGGATTAGCGTCACGTGTACATTCGTCTGTGTGTGTGTTTGAACGTTTTTTTGGGCGTCGTGATTTTCAGACTATGCAAATAAAACCAGTAGCTTAGGAGTTTGTATTGTACACCAAGGTGTTACATGGAAATGTGGGAAATGTGCTCATTCACTGTCACAGGTTTGGTCTGGATTCACAAGTGTTTACAGGGAACAGGAAGTTGAGTCCAGCCATTTTTAGCTTAGCATAGCTTAGCTTGGCAAGAAGAGTGGATTCGTGTGAGTGGGGAACAAGAGTTTTCGCTGTGATAATCATCAGTCCAAGAGCTTGAATGCATCTTTGCTGGACGTGCACAACACTGTAAAATTATAACAACAATCTGCAACTGCGACAATCTGCTGATCTGCAAGATCTATAGAGTTTTATTGGCAGGTTTCCCCAGGTGGACTGTTTGGGGAGCATTGACTTTTCAGTTATTTTAATAAAAAAGTGTTTTCAATTAATAATCTTTTCCTTTTTTTTTTTTTTAAACTGCAGCTTCTGTTGCAAGAAGCTGGATTCCTACAACATAAAATCCAGTGCAACATGAACAGAGAGAAGTGGGAAGAGTTGAAGTGAAAGTGTTTCGGAATGTGTGCACGTTTCTAAAAACCAACAAACACATCTCTCCATTTCTGTGTGGAAGCTGCAGTCGCTTCTGAACAGGAAGTGCAGTTCACAGGCAGAAGGGTGATGGTTAATCAAACACTTTATTATCACAACGATGACATCACAAAGGGTGTGTGGAGAGGAAGAGGGCAGCCCTTCTTTCCGCACCAGGCTTCCTGCCCTCTGCTTACAGCTTTAGAAGCAGTTTCCATCTCCATGGAAAACCAGCAGAAAATACCCACAAATCTGTTCGTCATAGATGCAAAATTAAGTTACAAGAAGCAGTAAAGATTTCTCTTTAAAGCTTAACCGGTGAGCGATGACTGTTCAGCCAACAGTGGTGGTGAGACTTAAACACGTCACGTTAGAACGGGCAACAGGATATTCAAAGATCATTTGCAGCAACATCAAGACGTTGTTCATGTAGAGCAAATATGTAAGTGAGGTGTTGGGGGGGGGGGGGCATACTGACCTTCATCAACCAAAAACTGATTCGACTTAAAATCATGAACATGATATTAGAATGTAGTAGAGTTGGAGGGATAGAACATCATCCCTAATAGCTCATTAGAATAAGAACTGGTTCATACTCACTGGGTTGGACCTCTTTCTGCCTTCAGGACTGCCCTAATTCCTCATGGAACAGATTTAACAAGGATCTCAGCAGCCCCAATTAACAACATCTACAAGCCTAAACTCCCCAAAATGCTGCCCTGTGATTGGCCAATTAAATATTTATTGAAAAGCCAGAGATTAGGGGCATCTCTGAACTAAGTTGGACATTTGCTGTATCAAGCTCAGCTTTACCGAAAGATGTTTTTTTCCATAAACTGCATCATCCAGTCTTAAGTGATCCTTAAATGTAGTAAACAGGAAATAATAGAAGATGTTACTCAAATGCAGCAGAGGAGGGATGCTGCTTATCAGAGCCACAGGTGAGGAGAGGGGGGAGGAGGCAGCAGGTGGAGCTCAGGCCTGAGAGCTGAGAACCTGCTAACTGATCAAAAACAAGACTCCACTCTCCCCTCGCCAAAGCTTCCCTCTCCGTTTCTGCTACCTCTTCCCAGTGAGCGTGTATTTAACTACAGGAGACGTAGTCAGAGCCCAGAGGTCTGAAATGCTGCCACCAAACGTGGAGATTCTAACAGTCTTGAAGAACATTAAGTAGCTTTGGCTGTCTAGCTGTCTCCAAGCATGTTTTATCATGAGACCGGTGTGTGTTGCCAGAGTAGTACTGTGGTTACAGGTTTGCACATACGGTCCAACTACAAAGATATTTCCAAAGTTCACCTGCATTATTTTCTGAATTACACATAAAAGTCTGTTTACTCATTTTAGGTTTCTTAAAATATTGTGAAAATGTGTTATCATTAAGTCCATTAAGCTACAGCAGAAGTGGAACACTGTTCTCAATACTTCAATATTTATACATACATTCTATCAAGTCTTCCCAGATGTTCTCCACTGTCAGAAGAACAGGTGACATCATCCCTCATTTCCTGTATGGAACAGATCACATGCATAGAAAAGTTTCACCTTTTACTGTGAACACAGATTCGCTGCAAAACAGACAGAGTTTCGGGCTTTGAACTTTATTTGTGAATGAATCTGTGGGAGGAGAGAGCTCTAAGATTAGAACGCAGACTATAAAAACAACATCTGCCCGGCCTTCCCCGAAATCGAGGCGGGGAAGGTTTTGAGGCTCATGTTTTGGAGCAGAGAGTGAAAGAAATTAGACAGAAATGAAGAGTGAGCGATCCGCGTTGCTCTCAGGTAACCTGTCAAACGTTCTCACCATCTGTGGGCGTGGCCCTGACAGCGCACATGTGGCGCTCGCCCACAACCGCGACACCTCCTCGACCTCCTGGGATCCCGTTGGGTTTTGCGGGCCTAAATAACAGACAGCGGCGTCCCCACCCAGCCAGCACACGGCCCTCTCATCTTCGCCAACCAGACAACCAGCGTTGGGTGAAATGACCGTTTGATGTGCAAAAAAAAACTGGAAACTGGATGGAAAACCCCAAAAGCTGATGTTTCCAAAGCATCAAAACTTGTGGATAAGTTGAAGTCATTCAGGAAATAAATGCATTCATCAAGGTTTAAAGGTGAACAGAGTGTTTTAGTAGAATTTGATGAGCTATCCTAAATAAAGGGTGTGTGTCATTACCGTTACTGAAATGCTCAGTTGACAGGCAGTAATGACTGGAGGCTCAATGCACCATGAGCACTGAATGACTCAGACCCAAACGTTGCTCACAGACTGCTTCAGGCTGTTAAAAACCTCATAAAGAACATTTCGTCTCCACATTCTCACAACAAAAGCCAAACAAAATGCACAAAATTTGAATCAAATGACGAAACCTTCTGTATGTTTTTGTCCAAATATTTTTTATATTTGCCAGTATGTGAATAAAGCAGCGCTTGGTTGTACAGATGGAAAACAAACTGGGAGCCAGTAAAACCAGTGGATGCCAGTGTGAGATTTGGAGGTCCCAGACAAAACAGGGTGGGGTAGAAGAAGTGTGAAACTGCCGCACCACAAGAGCTTCTACCTGGCTAATGAACCTGACCCGGCAAGGTTGGACACCAATACAAAACTCATGTGCTGACCTGTACACGTGACACCATGACGTCACATCTCAGGCCTGAGGCGGCCTGGGTTCTGGGGACGGACAGGAAGTGCACAGCATTTGCACAGGAAATGTCAGAAATGATGAGTCCAGAGGACACCGCGCTGTTTGTAAGAATCTTCAGACAATAAAGGACAAGGTGCACGTCAGTGTTGTTGTCTTTATGAGAGAATCCACATGATTTGATCCCGTTAACATCTTTCACCCCCCCGTGGACCTGAACTCTGAAGCCTTTTCACTTCTGACTGAACTTGCATGGTTGACTTCACCATAAAAGTGGGGACTGTCCTGCACAGTAACAGTGAAATGCAGTTCTCATTTCTGACATAAGAAATGTCTACTTACGTGAAGGATAAATTAAAAGTGAGACTAGAAATAGTGACTAAGCATTAAAGCGATAACTGCAAAGACTTGTTGATGATTGCACATACATTAGTCAGAAGAGGACAGCTATTTTTTTATCTCTTTACAGGCTGGACACAGGCTGGATGGAAGCAGGTGAGCTGGAGCTGCATGCTGCTTTTAAACTTGTTCAACAGCTCCTCCAGTAACCTGTCAGAGAAGAAAAAAGGTGAAATTCACTCTTTAAACTTTTTAAATAATCACCAGAGGCTGTCAGAGTCACGAGTAGCTTTGTTGGTGATTGTGCACTAATTGTTAATTACATTTTCATGGTAATTGGACGTACGTGATCAGCGCAAACACATCATTTTCTCAAGTTTTGAATCAAAATAACAACATTTGAGTGAACCTGCCCAGTTGAGAGACTCACTTTTTATCAGCTCCACTGTGCAGCTGAGGGAGGGCGTCCAGAGCCAGCTTAAAGCTGCCACTGCAGACAAAAGGCTTGATTAAAACTAACATTGAGAAAAAGACAGGAATCAGAAGGTCCTCGCACACGCATGCACACGCACCCATGCGCACAGCAGTACATGCACACAAGAGAACCAGATTGCTTTCACTTCCTTTCCATAAACCACCAAGTAACATAAATAGGGATTGTAGTGAGGGATGTGCGACTGCTAAGATTTATGTCTGACATTTTCTACCATAAATCACTGGACACACAGGCAAGTTCCTGTCTCTGCTTCTACGGTGCAAACGTTCTCAGAGCCTTTTTGATAAATTCCCGCCCCCCGAGTCGTCTCAAATGGGCTCTGCTCGGTCTCAGCTGAAGGTCGTTTGGGTGTTAGAGGGTCAACCTTGGGCCCAATCGGAGGTTTCCCTTCGTGCACATTTCTGGGACCAGTGTTCCCGTCCCAAACACCTCCTTACGGTGCCTTTTTTTGTAAAGGGTTTGAATGTAATATTTTAGGCTGTTTTTTTTTTAAGGAATTTGCAAATACGTCTAAAACTTTGTCGTCCTGGGGGGTTGAGTTTAGCCTGAGAGAAAAGTTCACTGTCATAAAAGAAAGAGTGAAAAGGTGAGAGGATGGGAGGACTTTCAGACTGTACATGAACACGCCTGGCACTCACTTGCTCTCAGGGTTCAGGTATGTAGCTACGGCATCTCTCAGAGCGCAGAGTTCCAGTCGAGCCTGAAAGGGGGGGGGGGGGGGCAGAGAGACAACAGTAAGAATTACAGGTAAATTCCCCCACATGGCTGAGGGTCTACTTCTGAGTCAGTGTCATAGAATGAGTACAAAACTGCCCTTTGTGTGGCCTTGGTGTGAGCATGTGTGTTACACTGCACCTGCAAGGCTCCATTTTTGCTGAAAGTGGACACACACTGCATGAGACGACACATCTCGTCTGCTACAGATTCAACGATTTTAGAGAGCACACGAGGGACGAGGTCTTTAGAAACAGTGAAGACCTGAAGGGAAACACAAATCAGCAGGTTAACGCAGGGCTGGGTATAAATAAAGATACAGGACAAGTGTGATTGTACCTCTGCGTGAACTGTGATGATGTTTACCAGAGCTTCCTTTAGGTAGTTTCTTACGCCTGTTGCAGGAAAAAGGTGCAACACCAACAATTTAATGTACATTACATAGCATTTCTGGATTTTTTTCCCAATACTTCCAATATCAGCATAATCCTACAAGATTTAACATTTATAGGCACATATTTACCCGACGCTCCCTTATTTGATGATTTTTTTGGGGATAAATGAACTCAATGGTAAATTGCTCTCTGCAGTACGATTGACTGCTGTGTTTGGTGGCTTTTAAAGACTTGTCTTGAATATCGATGGTTTCCTGGCATTACAAGAGGATTAAAATATCTTGACACAACAGCCTTCAGCAGTACTGAAACTGGAGTTTGTATGTCGTGCTGCAGCTACACGCCAGCGTGAGTCCCACACACAGCACAACAAGTGAAAGTATCATATCCCAGATCTGCGGTTTACTGCACAAAATGTTCCTCTTTCACAGTCCAAACTCAGGAACAAGCAAGAAGCAAGGCCCAACTTTCGATCAATAGTGAATTTAAAACTGCTGTCAGCTCTCACACACAATACCTGTTAATTCACATCCTGTACGCAGGTAAACCACATACGACTTGAAAGTTCCAGCAGTGGCCACATGCATTTGATGAATAAAAGGCCAAGCTAAACCCAACTGCACCCCCACAGCATGACACAAAGGCCATGAGAGTCTAGGATGGGACTGACAGAATGAGTTCAACGGTGTTTACAGTAAGCCATCAAAGAGTTGTACTTTACACATGACAACCGCAACAACACTGATCAGAAGACACACGATGGTTCCCGCAGAGCTGGATTATCGGGGTCAGTCTGCAGCGGCTGTGAATGTCCCCTCCGTCTGTTCACCACCTTAGTCGTAGCAGTGAGGAAATAAAGGGGTGAGGCAGGGTTTTACTTCTACCTGTAGGCGTTTGGCAGTCCCTCCAGTCAAAGTACCCGGCGTAGATGCCTGGCTCCAAAGAACCGGAAATCGGGTCAGCCCGTCTCTCGATGTAGGCTTCAAAGAGATTTCTATCCAGCTGGCGCACAGCATCCACACTCACCTGCAGCATCAAGCATGTGGATTTGATGGGGACAAGAGCTCAGTTTAACTTGGGAGGAGGAATTAAAACGACGAGATGTGTACAGTTTCCTTGGGTTTAGTTCAGTTTGAGACAAAACAAATAAAAACTTAAAGAAAAAGAATGTGCAGCCCACGGCTGTGTCCAAAAACTCATGCAATCATTATTTCACAGAGGATGACTGCACTCAATTAAAAAGTAAATGAATAAATAGTGATGATGCGTGTAAAATATCCATATACACAATTTACAACAAGAAACAGATAAAAGAATAAAATGCTGCTCACTTTTCTGCTTTATGACTCAGCCATGAGTAACTGTGTGCACTTATGTGTAAGTGTGGGTGATAGAAAAGGGTTGAAAGTAGAGCATTGACCTTTGTTTTCACATTTACACAGAAGAGTCTGACTAACTTAATCTTCAACATCTATATTGGCAGCAGACCTCACTGATACGAGAAGGTTTTCATCATCACGGTTTTTCTTTTTAAAAAGCAGCCACTCATCAATGATACCGACCTGAGTGATCTTCTCTGTTCCAGTAAAGCCATGTTTCTCAAAGTGATCAGCCAAGTTTAAGAGGGTGCGTCTCTCCAGGTACTGGCAGTTACTGAGGATGATCAGGAGACGCTGCTCCTACACACAAATCAAATCTGCCCTTTAACATCGGTGCTGCACAGCTAAGTTCAAACCTGAACTATATCCACAATCTCTAGTTTATTGTGAAGGTTTTCATCACTTTTCAGACAGCTTCTTCTATTCTCCATCCAAACATCCATTTCACTCTTTTTCTACTAGCAGATTTGAGTTGAACAGGCAACAAATCTTCCAAACAACCATTTAACACATGAGAACTTACCCATGATGAATTTAACATATGTTCCTAATAATATAACAATTAAACAACTTGGCGAAATGAAACAATATGTGTGAAGGGACGGCAGTAGAATGCAGAACAATCAGCCAAACTCAAATTAAAACTGAGTTTAAATTGTCTGCATGACTGACCTCTTAATGGCCTATTTACCAATGACACAAATGTGCCATAACTATGGTTGCTTTGCTAAAAGGTGGTCACTTTTCAAACTAGCGCCATTTGCAAAAGTACTGGATAGTGGAAGGAAAGATGATGATAGCATCGGTGGCAGTTATTGACTGAGACATCCTTCCTAACTCAGATTTCACGTTTTCAGCAATAGCAGGCTGCCTTATCTCTGGTCTGATGCCTAACCACTCCCGCACGGTTTTGGCTAGGGGAAACCCAATTTGTACCTCGCTCAGTTTCCCTTTACCTTTACCAGAAGAGCTCAACCCAGCGCTTTTCCTCCTCCACCCCCCCACCCCTCGGTCTCCATGTCTGCGCTTCACCTCCTTCAGAAACATCTCAATTAAGTTACTGGAAATGAGGATGACTCTGCTTCTTGGTCAGAACACCAAAACAGCCTGATGATATTTGGTGATGAGTTGTTAAGTGAAGGAGAGGAGCCCACTCTTTGGCAGCATTCTCAAAAATATATATATATATTAAAAAAAATAATCATTAATTAAGGCAAAAATGCACACTTACAGATGTTGGGCTAAAGCCCTCCTGAATGCCAGGGAACCGGTCTGGAGAGGAGAGATCAACTGAAATGTCACTGCAGGAAAAGAAAAATTAAATTCATACTTTTTAAGAATTGAATAACAAATAATAAATGAATTAACAAAATTGTGAGATCAGCCAAACACTCACTGAGATGACACTATGTCTCCACCTGTCTTAATGCTCAGCTGCTCCAAACAGTTTATGAAATCCTGAATGAGGGTTTAAAAAAAAGAAGAAGCTTTGTCTGTAAACAGAATAGAACTCAAGGCTGAAGTTAAATATAATGTAAATGTGAAAACTGTTCAGATTCCCTTGTTCTTTTATTCTATGCACTTTTGTTCCTTTCAATTCTTAAAAGGTCTTCAATCATGAAGGAGATACTTTACTGTAATCATTAAAATATTCTAATACCTTATCACTAATAAATATCCAAAACAGGAGATATATAGCTCTATATCAACTAAGCATATTAACTACATATGCTGTGTTTTTATATTGTCTAACCCTGATTACAAAGCCACATTTTTCCAAGATAAACTTGCATTAAAAGGTCACTGCGATATCCTTGATAGTCATTTAGTATCCCAACAGTATCCTTACCCTCATGATATTCACACTAAGTTCTGTGGCCTGATCCTGGACCTGCTCCAACTGTAGCACCTGATAAGGAGACAATGATACCACAATAATTATGTCTCTTTGAGTAGCAATTGTGCTCTTCTGTTGTATGTTAGAACTGTTACACTGATCATGTTGTTTAAAGCCCTAAACATTTCTGCTTTAAAGTCAACTGACTGGACAGGAGTTTGTTTTGTTCTTCAGACATTCACATCTTCATCTAAACAGTGATACCAACTCAGGGTCAGGGGTTACCACCTGCCAGATGCTGCAACCATGACCTGGTAGGTACAGGTATGAACTGGTGCTCATCTAATATAAACTTTAGGAGCCTGTAAGGGGCTAAGAAGATGACTATAATAAGATGAATCAAAAGTAGTCATCTGCCTTCAGCAGTCATAAAAGCAGCTTTGTGCACAGCATGTCAACAGTGGAAATATTAGATGGTTCTGATCACATATCTTTCCGAGTGTGTGAACGTTGTGTGTAACCGATCATCTCACATTGATTTCTCCTGGTTTGACCTCAAGAGGCTCTTTGAGTGACTGCAGCATTTGGACCAGGCACTGTTCAAACTGTGAAGGCTGCAAAACACACATACGGAAGGAAGCAAGTAAGTGGATCCTGAAAGTATACATATATACTGTAAACTGCATCACATGCGGAACACAGACAAATCACAGCAGCGACATCACCACAGATACATGATAATCTTACATACAATCTTTCAATCATTTCAAATTGTTTTCATAAAATCTGTGATTTGTTAAAGTTGTCATTATGATTTAAACTGCAAGCTTACCAGGCTGGTGATTCCCTCGTTATCTACAACCCAGTCTTCCTTCTCAGCAAGTCGCTTGACATCTAAATGGGGAAAAACATACAGTCAATCTCTTTAAAACTGCTCAACACTTTATGTCACAAACAGCAGAAGACAATTATTTAGATGTGTGATCGTCTAAGTTAAGGATCATAAAATCCCTCCTATGTGATATAAAAGGTGTTTTATGTATATTAAATATAGATGGAGTTTGTGGATTCTGGGGAAAATGAAAACTCAGAGCGTGTTATCATGGTGAATGTGGTGGTAGGTTTAGTAGAAAGCAGTCAAAAATGAAGCATACCAAAACACAATTGAAACTGGGGTTAGTTGAAGTCTGATGAGACCTCCCCTGTAGCTGCATGTGGGAAAAGTGACTGTTGTACGACAGCCAAATTATATAGTGGATCTAAAAAATACCACCGTGATAAAAGTATCTTAATATGTTGAAATATCACTCTAAATTAAGATACAAAAGAGATCACTAAGCTGACATTTCTAATGTCATTAGTAGAAATTGCAGCGGGTCCCATTTCATAGTCTAAACTTAGACTCCTTCACACATATTGATGCTCGTCTAACCTAGAAATCCCAGAAAGAGCAGCTAATAGACCCTCCCCCCCCACCCGTGTGCTGACCTTCTGTAGTGTGCACTAGGGTCACCATGAGACAGTGAACTCTTAAGTCCAGCAGCAGATCCTGGATCACCTGCAGTAAATCATTTGGAATCTCCAAAGTGGACAGAGCTTCGTGACAAGCCCTGAGCAGGACGGCGACAGAGGAGAGTCAAAAGTTATAAAGGAATATAGAAATATAAATAAAAATCATCGCAATGGAGACAGTCAGCAACCTAATGGTGTGCATGATTTGTGTCAGCCAGACTCCGCTGAGATCTGTCTTGTTGTCCCAGCCTCCGTAAAGGTTCTGCTCTGACTTTGGCAATGTGGTAGGAAGAAGAGCCCCTCGGACGAGCTTCACCAGGCGATGGGTCATCTCCTCAATCATTTTCTGTCAAATGCAGGATTTACAATTAAAAGGTGCAGTGAAATAAAATAAAGTTTGCGGTGAGGACACAGACTAAATCATACTTTGAAGTCATTTTGTCTCTGCCTGGCATTCTTCTTGGATTTTTCCACTTGTCCAGATTTTTCCCCAGTCTGCAGAAACAAAAAAGAAAATGTTCCCAATTTACCGTGAAAGCATACAATAATAAGCCACCTAATTCAAATTGTTTAGTTTTCTTTATTTGAGATGCGTGCCTACATTTTAAAGTTGACACTGTGATAGTGTCAGGGTACATTTCACAAATAAAGGTTAAACTAATAATTCTTTCTGCAACTGTCATATCTGCCAATTAATGACATGTTGAGTTACTGTTTTGCTCACAACAGTCAGTAATGGTGATTTAATCAAAGATGAGTGAATAAGTCCCAGCCTTGCCAACAGGTTTTCCCATGAAGTTCTTCAGTTAATATTCTGACATTGACCTGATGTGTACAGAGGATGATGCTGTGTAGTTTTAATTAAGTGCAAATAAATAAATGAAATAAATAAATGCACTGGATCTTCTTCTAGATCCTGTCAGTGTCGTGTAAAGGCTCCTCAAATATTTACCTCACTAAAAAGGCTGCCATTAACATAAGATATCCAAAGTTTCCAGAAATTGGGCAACTGACCAATCACCACATCCGACAGCTTCTCCACAAACTGCACTTGCTGTGGTGTTTCATAGCGCCATGCTGCAACACAGAGACCCTGGGGATGTTTCAATCTGCAAACCACAACTGATAAAATAATAGATGTCTTTCATTTACACGACTACAATAGAAAATATTTAACTTCCTGGAAGAGCTACTGTAATCATAGTGGTCGTGTTTCCCTGAAGTACAGTATGTGGCTATCACATAAACAAATAAAAACTGGCGAGGTGAGGTGTGAAACGGAAAGCACCCTCTTAAGCACAGAAAGTGCGAATGGCAGTGACACTCACTGTTAGAGCGTGGTATCCGCAGGCTGCCCCCTCTTTTCAAAGTTGTGGTGTGGCCGAGCCTACCGAGAGCTGAGGGGCGGGCATCCCCCTCCAGGTCCAAAGCCCCCATACTCACTGACAGACAAAACCAAAGCAGGAGAATGGACGAGGAGGCCAGACAGAGATGATAAATGAAAAAGAAACATACTTCAGATATCAAATAATCAAATAAGCCATTTTCATAATTCCACATTCCTCAATAAGCTCAGTAGGCTTTCACACCAAACAACCCGCCCCCGTTGCTCTCCACTTTGCTTTATTTATGTTCTGATCCCTCACTGCCACGACCTTCTGCTGAGAGAATGTCCCATTGTTCCCAGGGAGAAGCACTGGAGCTAAGGACTTCAGGGTGAAGTGAGTTTAGGTCCACCACACTGAGCTTAACCAGCTCCTTAAAGACAAAAACTACAGTTCCACTAGATGGCAACAGGGAGCTTTGCAGCAGCAGAGACAGGCGAGCTTGTGCTTGTTCACCCACATGCTGCGTATCTCAGGCAGAGAGATAACTTTAACTATGAGATTACACAAGATGGGGTGAAAGTTGAAACGCAGGAATGAAAGTGAAATGTCTGAAGAGAAGAAGGCATCCGATGTTACCATAATGAAAACGAAATTCAAAAATAAGTAGTTCCTGCAACACTTCAGCACACCCACATGGATTTAGTGTAAACGAAGAGAGATGGACAGCCACAATTTCCAAAACACGTTTCTGACATATGCAGCGAAAAGTGCCACAGTGAGTCACCGGCTGTACTGTAGTGTGTAAACAAAGATTGAGAAATCCCCAAATAAAGGAGCAATTGCGGTCGAGCTGGCCGTGCATGATATGCAGCAATCCAGTCTAGAAAATGGAAGGAAATTTTTTTGTTGAATCATCCGTACCTGTAAACATGCAAAGCCTACTCATATTACACTGACAACACACAGAGGCCTGCGTGGAAGATGTTTTTGTTTTAACAGCGATGAAAAATGCTGTTGATCCAGGTGTCAGCTGAACCCATAGCGTCCTTCCAATGCAAAAATGTATTCCGCTATGTGGGACGATTTAGGTGTAAGAGTGCACGTATTTTGCGCAAAAAATACCAAAGTTCTATCCCATAATACAGCTTTCTTCTTTTTTGCAAGAACTTGCAGGTTAACAAGAAGGAACGGCTTTTTGCAAGTGTGAGGGGGTGTGTGTGTGCGTGTGCGTGTGCTTGTGTGTGTGAGAGATACATTGAGTGTGTGTCATCTGCTCACTTCCTCATCAGGTTTGAAGCTTCTCTGCAGCCCAGACAAGAAGTTCCTGTTCTGTGTGAGCGTACCAAACCACATGAGTATGTTGGTCGTAGGCAATATGTGTCTGTCAGGATGCACATTGACTCCAATAACGTTGTAAACATCGAGAAGGGTCTCAAAACAGTTAAACCTGGTTTTAACCTGCAAAAATGAAATTAATCCAAAAGTAAAACATGAATTACCATTTAAGGACAGACAGGTGCCCAGACCTTCCAAAGCATGGATGTTGAGGAAAGGATGCAGAGAAATATGCTGGTAACTGGTAAATTATACAGCAAAAGCTATCAAGTACTCAGCTCTATTACTCCCCAAAATTGTCATGTTTCAAACATAAACTCCTGAACTGGAGGAAGGTTGAAAAATAAATAACCAGTGGTACACATTAGAACACATTAATAACACCTCCTGTGTACTAATTGTAATGATTAACACATTCTTTTCAAGTGGTCCAGATAGAATCCTAAAATCACAAACGCATGAGCCTAGGTACCAAAATTAAAATCCCACTAATTACTCACTGAGGAACCTTTTCCTATGAATAAAATTTCCTGCTAATTGTATTGACATTGGCAGATGAAGTGCTATTCAGGAAGTAAGAAGGCTGCAGTTTATAATTGAATTGGGCAGAGTCAGATTGCAGCTCCAGGGACACGGTGCAAGTGTTTAGACATACGGAAGCAACTTGCACTGCTTTGCTTCCTCACAAGAAAACTGGCTTTTGTTTCATGATGGATGGCTCTATTTCACGTTTAAGGCAATTTATCTGGTAATTAATAGAATCATAGCAGCACCACAACGGCCCCTGGCCTTAAATTTCCGACCGGCTGGTAAAGGAGACAGAGAGTATGGTCTCTGATAGTGAAAACATGGCCAATCCATCACACAGGGATTATTATCTGCCACATGTGAGGCTGACAATAGAGTAAAAGACAGCTTGGAAAAACAATGAGCAAAGAAATTCTTGCAAGGTTTGAAGAGGAGGCCACCAGCAGACAGAGGGGCTGTGAGGCTCTGGAAAGGGGAAATCGAGGTAATTACACAGGGAGGATGGGAGGAAGACCTGGGTGGGGGGGAATTTAGTGGATGTGTGGTTTTATGAAGGTGGCTGTTCAGGGGTGGAGGTGAGTGGCTGATACAAGGAATGGTAAAGAGCTACCAGGTGCCCGTGTGAATGTGGGAAGATCGCTCTGTTTTGGGAAATTTAATTTGAGTGCTTAACTGAACTATGGGAGAGTGAATGCCGCTGTATGCAAAGTCAAGGTATCTGGACATGCCCTTAAAAATGTAGAGAATTTAAAAGTGTGCAAATGTAGGATTCATTCCCTGCCAAATGTTCCTCTTCTGTGGAATGCATGCAGTGGGTTAGAAAGGGGCCATCCCTGACATGATAATCAACATGATCTTTAAGTGGGGAGAGGAAAATACCAAAGCCACCCCCATATCCATCAAGCCTGAGCCCCGGAAACCACTGTTAGCCTTAGTATTAGACATGTTTATGTTCCAGCTGCAGCATTTGAAGGAGCCACCCAGCGACAACATCTCTGTATGGGTGCCTTTGTGTATGACTGTGTCTGAGCGTGGCCTCTGAATCGCCGTTCTTCCTGAGAGGACGGTTCCACATTCACATTTTTCTGCTGGCTGATTTAACACTGGAACAGCTTAATTGGGGTTAATTGTTCCAATCCATCTGTGAAGTTGCATGTGAGTGAGAAAGAGAGTTTGTGTGCGTGCATGTGGAGTAACATGTCAAGTCCTGAAACCCAAATCCACAGCCAATGCTCCTTCACTTTCATCTTATTCATACATTCATGAAAAAATAAACACTCTGGTCTTTGGCAGGGGAGGGTGCTGACGGAGGGAGGGATGCAAGCAGAGGGCTGGTACTATTATGAGACACAGCTGGTGTGCTCTCTCTCTTTCTCTCTCCCTCTCTCATGAGTGAGTGTGCAAATGAGGGTGTGAGTGATTGAGTTTTGTCACCTCTCTGACCAGTGATGAACTCATCTCTGCAGTCCTGCATCAGCTGCAGGATCCATTTGTGCTGAGCGTAGATGCACTGCCATGCTGGATCGCCTGGAGCGTGCAGGTCAGACAGGTATCTACGTGCACAAAAAAAGATGAACAAAATCAACTGGAAGGAGTTAGTCAAGAGAACATCAGATGGACGTGGAGACAACATTCCAAAAAATGTAATGTGTATGTGATGTAATAATCACATAAAACTTGAGACTTTACTAAAAAGATGCCTGTATTTTCTTGCACTGAACTTGACAAATACTTGATGACATCCTCTTATCAGGTTTCACTTCCTCTCGTCATCCGCTTCGCAGTTTCTTCCACGCGCATCACTCAGTGACCTACATGACTCACTCTGCTCTGACATGGCCCCCTTTGCTGTCAACCAATGAAATGGTGGCTCATTTGTTTCTCATTAGGGTGACTATCTTTCAAAAGTCTGAGTAAACGTCACAGACACGCACACACTTCCCACCATCCACGACAAAGAGTAAACAGGAGCTGAGTGGGAGTTCAGAGCTCTGCCTAATGCAGCAGGATGAAAGATGCTGCCATGTGGTTAAGAGCTGGTCTATGTGATCATGACAGGTTTGTCTGAGCAATAATAAATCAAGGACGCAAGAAAAGCTGGAGAGAATAAAAGAGGGGATGAAGAAAGAAAGAACGAAAGAAAGAAAGAAAGGTAATAAAACAATTGTCCCAAGGTGGGAACAGAAAAGAGACCTGATGTATCGCTTCTGGTCATGCAACGTGGATGGAGTCTGCAGCAGTTTCTCCAACAAGAGATGCCTCAGTGCCTGAATCCTGGTCTCAACCTCGGCGTAAACTAGAGCAGAGGAACAAAGACTGTTTTTAATCACACAGTAAATCGCTATATTTTGACTAATTTGGCTTCTGCAAAACAAAAAGAAATTACCTTTCTTAAAAACGGGAACCTCTGTATTACCAAAGAGAGATTTGGCCTTCTCATAGTCGTTGATTACCACATCGTAATCACCCTGAGAGATAAAAGTCACATATTGATCACATATTTTGTCTTTATTTTGGCTCCCTTGCTCCACCTGATGGATAAAAGTCAGCCAACCTACACAATGTACTCAGTGTGAAGAGAATCCCATCAGTTTTCAGACTACACACAGGGAGCACATGGAAGACATCCTCAAAGCCATTTTACACTTTTGTTAAGGTGAAAAAACAGTAAAATTATGTGACAATACAGCACATGAAACGACTCCAGGGAGCCATTTCATGTATACTCTATAGGAATATTAACCCTATAGTGCAAAATCTGTTCATGTTCTTCAATTGTAAGATGAGAATGTCCTGTTACTGTTTAATTTTGAGTTTATTCAGTATTAAATCCATGGCCTTATAAAATATTTGGGCCGAAACATTCAGTGCAGACTGTAAAACAGATTTTCACCAACACTGAAAGTGCTGAAAGGTTTCCTTCATGACAAAAGATCCAATATCTCACTACATCCTGCAAAGGAATTAAATAACAGGGTGTGTGTGTGTGTGCGTGTGTGTGTGTGTGTCTGTGTGTGTGTGTGTGTGTGTGTGTGTAAAAAAGAAGGATGTACTGTAGATGTGAGGCATGAGGCTGAGCTTATTCTTATTTGCACCTTTTGGATGTTGCGTTCAATGTTGAGTGGGAGGTTGAACAGAAACTTGAAGCGCTGCAGGACATTAAGTGCATTCCGTGTGGAGTCGGCTTTGTCTTTCCGTCCCAAGACCTCTTGAAAGAGCGTGTCTGCAGTATCACTTGCCCCTATGAGGAATCAAAAGAGGAGGAGAAATTGATGGATTCTACAAACAACTGTTGATAAGACACTTCACTTTAATATTAGCCTGTGGGTTTCTTACTAAGCTCTGAGGGAGAAGGAGAAACCTAACAGCTATCTCCTGGTCAGACAGCTTAGTGGAACGTTTGTACAGCACACTGGCTTCGTGGGTGGCCTCAAATGTTCCATTTTTAAAAAGGGGTCTAATCAAAACAAAACCCCACCCCCAAAACAAAATCCCAGAAGGAAAGGCAGCATGGGACTGAACGCAGGAATATGTCACATTTTTCATCTTGCAAATCTGAGCAGTCAAGAATGAAGTGTTCCTAGTTTTGATTGTCTAATCTTTTTGCAGGGGTGATTGTGGCCTGACTGGAGGATGAAAGCTGAGAGGTTTATTTACTCTAGGCTCAAGGAAAAAGGACTTGTTTATTGAACCTGCATTATAATAGTCCCATTATTGTGTATCAGGTAAGAAAATAGGGAAAATCGGTGAATCTGCGGAATGATCCAGACTCCATCATCACCAAAGTCTGGAATTTATGAGATTATTTCTGCTATTCAAGGCTGTTGCTCATCATTGACATAAACTGTTTGAAGTACAACTTTATTGATATTTTAAGGATATTAAATGCTGGCCACAAAACTGAACCTTTAACACATAATCTGCATTAGGTTGGACGAACGAAACCATGCTTACTGTTGAGAATGTTCTCAAGTCGTTGCGTCATTGATCCCTCCACTCTCTCTGTCCCGTCAGACTCCAGTCTTTGATGGATTGCTGCAACACAAAATTTAGCATTAACCTTCACTTCACACAAGACTGAGAAACTACAATTACAGTGACTGGGAAAAAAATACAGAAATGTTAAAATAATGTTAAATAGAGTGAAGTCCCTTGAGATAGGAACATTTTTAATTTCAGGAACCAAGGGTGAAATAATAAACAGCCATGCCCCAGTGTCAGATAGCTGATAAGCCCATTGACAGTTCAATTCACAAACGCTTGTACCTGTGCCACTCAGCCCTAATGCCCATTCCCATGCAAACTGACCCACCTACCGGGTACTGTACTGGAGAAATGACCTCAGCAAAAGGTAATGTGAATCTAAAACATTTCACTGTGGAAAAAACTGAGCTGTACATCTAGATGCCAGAGGTGTCTGCTTCTCAGAGGCTTGCCCAGCGAGGATCTCTCTGATAGACTGTGTCCATCAGATAGCATGAAGAGCTTCATGTGGGAGAGGCAAAAAAAGAGGGAATGAAGGGAGAAAACCAGGCAGAAAAGTGGTGTGACGACGCCAGAGAATAAATAAGCGGTGTACCATAGTGGGCAGTCTGGTGTTGAGAGCTGCAGTGTGGGTTTATTGACAGAGTAAAAAAGAGAGCATGTATGAGAAAGAATTCTCATACATGTTTTCAGAATGAATATAATATGCAACAAGAACATTTCAAGAATGGCGGACAGAAACATGAAAAAACATTTTTAAAAATACAGTGATAAAATTCCCTGTCCCAAAGTGGTTACACAACAAATACCAGCTGTTAGCAGAGCTCGGACACAGCCGAGGGAGCAGGAGGCAAAGTGAGGGGAGAGTTCTGAAAATAAATATGTGGGTCCAGTCTGACAGACAGGAGCCCCAGGCCAGAGGTTGAAGTATTCCTAAAACACACTGTTCAAACATGCTACGATCTAATCAGCGTGGGCATCGTCGGCCCTTTAACTGGCCGCTAGCTGCCAGCAGAAATGTGGCCAGATGCAGGGTCAGACAAACACTCAAAGTGGGAGTGTAAATGAAACGGCACAGGATTCAGAGGGATGGAAGGAAGACACACATAGCAGGTCTGCTTTACGTCTTTAAAACTCCCCCTTGCCCTTTTGCCAGCTGTATGTCCTCTGTATCTGTCACACACTGAAGGCCTGATGACGCAACAGCTAACCTAAACAGCAGGTCAGAGCCAGGATAAGACACGTAGCCAGGCCCCGAGGAAGAGCTGCAGCTCCCACTACACTTCCTGGAACTCCACAGAAGACAAAAATGAATAAGAATAAAAATACAGTGTCCCTGGATTCTAAAGCTGGAGATGTTTTGACTCCTGCCGAGGCTGGGGGCTCAGGGACTAGGCCCTGGGAATCTGGCATTTTTGGAACACGGTAGCCGTTCCGTTTCCTGCATTGCTGACAGACTTCCTTTTCACACAACAATGAAAAACCACAAATTTCAACATTTTAGAAGAAACAATTTCCCTGACTGACTGTCAAGACAGTCAATCACTTTAAGCAGGTCAATTATGGAAGAATAGACTCAATTTGTTCCCAATGCACTGCAAAATAAAAACTTTAACCACTTTATGGAGGTATGGATGGAGCATAAATAGAAAACAACAAGGTTTCCAAGACCTAAGAGGTGGAACCTGGATGGTGAATAAGGTGATTATTTGATGAAATACCTCCAGTTTGTCACAGGATTTAACCTGATGTTTCAAACTTTAAAATGTCCCCTTAATTGCATTTTCTTTATGTGTTCAGGTCTAGTCATAGTTAACTTCAATAACGGTGAGAGAGCTGAAGAAGCCTAACAAACACTTTAATTGGAGTCCTGAATTGAACTGAAAAATATGTTTGCCTTTTTCCCAGAACCAGCTACTCTCTTAATTTCCACCTTACTGGAAGAGGCAGCAACCCAGTTGCAGTATAAAAAAGCCAGACTTCAATTAGAGTAAACAATAAAAATTTTTTACACATAAACCTGAAAATAAATGGAAGAAATCAAAAATGATGGAGAGCGAGAGGGCTGGAAGCACCATAGCAAATTTGTTCTAAACTAGCAAAACATGAAATCACCCAATTTCATTTTCCAAATCAGGATCCTTTTTTTATTTTCACAGCTCACATATCAGTTGAGGTTCATTTAGAGCAACAGAGACTTTCCAGACATTGTTGAGGGACAGAGAAAAGATTCTCAGCCACACAAGCAGTTGCAGTAATGAGGCCTGGCAGTGAGTTACTGCAGAACTGTCCTAAGGCACCGAGGATTATGAAAACTCATTCCTGTAGTCCATGCAAGTCACTACACACTTATTAACAGTTCCCTCTCTGTTTCTTCTGCAAACCCATCCAGTTCAAGTGGGTTCTTCCTGCTGTCCCCCCCCCCCCCCCCACTGCTTGCTACACTAACCATTAGTTTAGAATATAGTATGAAATCTTTAAAAAATAAAGCATTTATCTCAGAAATAATGACTTCATCAGAGCTTCAATTTATGTCACTATTGAGAGTGAGAGTACATTAGAACTGATACTAAATTCAGTCCATTTCTGGTTAGTGACACCGTCACACTTGCTTAAACCAATTAAACTGTTAACATGACATATTAACACAACATATTTATGCCTTGTTTTCAACTGTCATTCATTTGAAATTTCTCAACTCTCCTTGAAAGTGGTACTTTGAGTAAAAGCTTCAGATTTATTGACCTTTCTTTTTGGTTCGCTGGTCACTTGGGTGGATCGTCGTGCGCCTCCTCCAGTGAGCGCAGACACAGTAAATTTCCCAGCGCGGCAGTGCCACACAGTAGGCACGCTCAGTCTGGACGTGAGCATGACTGTGCATTGTTCCAATTGGTCATATTGGGCCTGTTATCAGCATTATCAGTCCTAATAGTCCGGTCCACATTGTGTTGGTCTGCTCCATTTATTTAGATTCAGTTGCTAACAATGAAAACATTGCCTCTCTCCCAACCAGGACACAAACATGCGGAAAGCAATAATAATAATGATGGAAGCAGAAAGTGAATGTATAAATAGTAAAGGGAAGTAACTCTGGGGAAGAGAGTAAACAGACAAAAGTATGAATGTTGCAGCAAACAATTGATTTGAGGTACCTGGCAGAGTGACAGCACTCGGTCTCCTCCACCTTGAAATCTGTTGTGCATCTAATTTACTGTGGTCGAGTGTGCTTCTGTGCACGTGTACATACATTTCAAAATTCAAGAGACCTGAAGTGTGCGTGACAGGTGGGAGCTGTGCTGATCCTGATGAAGTTGAACAAGCTGTGTTGTAGTTGGCTGGTGTGGCTGTAGCAGGAGGTTGAGACTTCTCTCACACCATCCAAATTAGTCATTTTAATCAACTGAGAAACCACATGGGAGGGTGTAGGGGGGTGATGTCCTGAAAGATTAATGCTTGCACTTTCCAAAATAAAAAAAGTAGAAATGAAACCCCCTCTCACCTGAAAGAGCATCCTGAGCCTCAAAGAATGTACTGAGGCCTCCTTTCACATATGCCAAACTACCCTCATTCTTCTTGGTCGCCTGCTTCTTTAGGTTGTTGGCTGCGACCTTCAGCTGCTCAAAACTAAAGAAAAAAAACAAAGAATGATGATGCCACTGAATAAGCTCTGTATTACGTAATTGTCCAGAATTCCATTGTTTTTTTAGTTTAGTGATTCATTGTTTAGTCTATAAATTGCCCCAAAATTCTGAAAAAGGCTCATTATACTTGTCCAAAATGACATCTGTAGAATTTACAGAGCAGTCCAACTTCCAAAATTAAATAGACATAATTAGAAAATTGTTTGGATGAAAGAAAAATAATCATATCGTTTAAAGTTTAAGTGTCTCATAAAGGCCAATTACGTATCTTTTTGTGCTGGTCAAAAGTATCGCATGCTTCTGTGTTATATGATTTATTTTATATCTGGTAGATTTCACAGGAGACAGTATGAACTCCTCCATCATCCAGCTGGATTCACACGTGTTATCCGCTACACTCTAATTTAAGTAACATATAATTCTACAACACACTGGAAATGATGAATACTGTTTATAGCTGTTGTATCAAACACACTGATTCTGATGTATTCAAAATTTATGAATTCTTCACATCATTGCAACATTTTAAGACTAACTTTAGCCTTCCGTTACACCAAAGATATTGGCTAAAAAGAGGTAATAATACACACACACTCACACACACACATTGTGAGTGTGTGTGTGTGTGTGTGTGTGTGTGTGTATAACGGTGCCCTGTGTAAGTTTTTCTTTCTCCACAGGAAGAAACGGTCAGCCAGTGAGGTCCAAACAGAGGCGCCTGGTCAGGCTGGATTCTGGGTCTGGGTTATTGGAAGGCTAAGAACAGACAGAGGAAGCCAGGAGAGTCCAAAATAACTCCTCTCTGCTCTGACATGACAGCCCTCACCCAGGGCTTCTCTGTCAACAGGCTGAAACAATAGTTTGAAACTTGTTTTTAAAGTAAAGATGGTATTGCCGTTTACTGGCCAAAGTAAAAAACTGAAACAATTAAATAGGTCCTATTTACATATATTATTCAAAAATTTGAAATAGAATGAACTCCTTTAGGTGTGATATTTTGATAATGATCCTTACTTACATTTCGACAGGGTGTAGAACCCCACACCATAATGGAATTTGCAGCTCGTGGCTGCAATACTTCCAACATTAAAATGTTCTAAAGCTTTTCTGCAGACATGAACCCGACAATGTTGACCAAAGAGTTCAGACTGTGTCCTAAAATGGCACAGAGCAAGTAATTATTTATTTTAAGATTGTTGGTCATTGTACTATTGGACAAATTTTAAATTCATAAAACCTTGTCTATGTAGGGTCTCATTCATCTAGGTCATGGTTATTCGAATGTTATCCATGACCCTGCTCATGAGTGACCACCCAGATCATTAGCATGCTAATGGTCCACAAGGGCTATATCTTTAAGATCTGGCTCCAGCCATTTTAGAAATGATGGAGCCTTTTGGAGGACAGGGGAAATGTCTTCAAAAACCTTAACCAAGTCCAGTTGACCATGACGACAACAACAATAATAATAACAGTAATAATATGCAGATCTTTTGTGAAGTACGTAGCTCAAAGTGATGCTTTTTTAAAAAAAAAAGTGTTTCTGATTTTCTGCAGCAGGGACAAAAATTCAAGGTTAGTGATGATACGGCACCTACCTGGACTCTGAATGGTTTTCTATGAGGTACCAGGTGGCTGAGAAGTTCTCACTGGTGAAATCACCACTCATCCTTGGAAATATCAGCTCCATATCTTTCTGTGGGATCTTTCCTCTGGAAGAGCAATAAATATTAAAATATACAACAAGAAAATTACAATTACTATACAATAGAATTCATCAATTTTTTTTTTTTTAAAAAACATGCGATTTAGGTGGATTAATGTGATAATTTGACGTTTTGGCATTTCCAGCAGGGGGCAGTGTGCAGTCAGAAAGCACAGGGGCTGAGAGCCTGGCGTGGGAAGTGATGCCTGGATGCCCCTGGAGAACCTAAGACTCATTAGGGAAGCTTGATCTCTACTAATGACCCAAGGCCTCCACCAACCACCCCGTCACCACCACCCATCTACTTTGCCGTTAACAACGGAGAAAAAAAAGCACCCGACAGCATCATATTACACTCCCAGGTCTGAAAATGTAAGATACAAATTCATGTAAAATGCAGCTACTGCATTAGTTCCATTCCCCGCAAACTATTACAAAAGTTACAGACACTAACTCTAATTTTACATTCCAAAATCCACAAATATTCACAATAAGCCACTTTACACATTATACACAATCTGTTTTAGTGAAAGAAGCAAAAGAACAAATAAGACAATTCTAATCAGGAATGATGATTCTTTAGGTGACAGGCTTCTTAAACCCGAGACTCAAGCACCTCCCAGGCCTCAAAGACTCAAAATGATTGCAGAGACACCGCAACACTGGCCGTTTTGGGGATTTGGTAACCCTAAAAGTTTATATGAACATTCCAGACAAAAAGTTAAAACCTTAAAAACACCAAAAACAACTCCAGAATAGCTTCTCACTTTGTTTTTGAAAACTCTCCTGACTGACCAGAGGTCACAGAGTTTGCTGCGTGCATGTTGTGCAAAGATATTTTCAGACGAGCGGATGACATAAACAGCTACACAACTCACAAGTGTTACTCCTTGACTAAAAACCAACTCCTATAATCAAAGACACAACATCCAGGTTCTTTCTCTGTTTTAAATGTACCAAAATGACTTCTGATTTATGTTCAGTTTAACCCCCAGAGACAAGTGAATGGTGCAGCCTGTTTATGGGGGAGTCCTCTCACGCCACGAGCGGTCACTTGCCCCCGGCCCCTGTAAAGCAAACAAACACTAAGCTAGCAACAGCAGAACATGACAGTCAGATCTATACATCACAACCTCTGCGATTCCTGCCAGACAGTGTGGGAGGTAGCACCCTGCTGCTGGTTCAGAAGTGCGGGCCGCTGCTCCAGTTTCTTCCAAATCCCAGTCTCTCATTGTCTTTCTTTCATACACAATTATTCTGTTTCCACTCTCTGCGAGCGGCGGTTAGAGGCATTTTAACCATTGCTGCGTTGGCATAATATTTCAAACGGCTGCATATGGGGCGAGTTTGTTTCTGTTTAGGGATGTAAACGATGACTCAATAACTAGAGAGAGAGTGTTTATGGCTGTGTGATTGTGAGATTTGGTGTGTGTACGCGTGTATTTCTGCATTCTCAGCCCATACTTGTCTAACTCGATGCCCAGTGGATTGCTGGGTCGCAGGGAGAGGGGGGAGATGCCTTTGTTGCGGTTGGTCCTCATGTCATAGTAGTTCATCTCATCCACCCACACGGCAGACTGGTCCAGGATACCTGCAGGACAAAACAGGACACAGAGGGTCATGCCACTGAGTTCAACAACACGTCCCAGATGTGCAGTCTCCCTCACACACACACACACACACACGCACACACACACGGAGATTCAAATGAATTGTACTTTGCATTTTTAAAGCAATTATTTTTACATTATAAGTATTTCCTTTCCTTCCGTTTATGGGACTATATATATATATATAAAATAAAGATTTTATAAACCTATTTTCTGATAAAGCTGATTCAGCTCTTTTTTAATAAGGTTTCAAATGTGATTTTTAGTTGTTATTATTTCGGTCATGTATAGTATAAAAAGTAAAAAAGCTAATATTCTTGCGTTTTGTCTTTGTGATTTTCTTCAGATGGATAAAGAGAAGGAACAAAACCGGGATAAATAAGATGCCCAAATGTAAAAATACATGTTGAATGTTTGTTCATGGCATTTCTGGAATCACTGAATCAGGTTCAGATAACAAAACTATGCAATTTATTATTTTGCACCTTTTTTATTATGCCGCCTAATGAATGATGATTTTGATTTTCTATTCCATTTTACGTTTTGTTTAGGTCCCGGCAGGGATTCCCTCTTCCTGCCACGAGTTTGACTTTTCCCTTAATAGTTTGTTATGACTAATGTTCACGTTTAACAAAAGGATTTAACAGTAATTTATGCAGAAAGATCTAGTCCAAGACTATTTCAGAGATTTATTTAAGACTAAAAATATAGATTTTTGGCTTGGTCATTTATTAAAAAAAGAGAAGTCTTATATTTGAGTATATGCTTTTCATTTCTTTTTTTTTATATCAATGAAGGACAGCCAAATTAAAATTTAAAAAAGACATCAACCTTCTGGAATGTTTGTGATGTGCAATGTCTACTAATGTTATACGTTAATCCCTGAGGTCTAAAACCATTTACAGAGACCATGTATGACACTGTGAAGCTCACCGATCCTTTCTGGTTTGAGGAGTCTGAAGGAGACTGTGGAGGTGCCGAGACCTCCAGACTTGGTGGTCACAATGATCTCTCCTTTGTCATCCTTGGCAGGACCCACACGACAAACTATCTTGCTGGCCGACATCCATTCAGCTGTCAGCAGACAGTTATGACCGCAGATCGAGAGGCCTGAGGAAGAGGAGAGGAGGAAGGTAAGCAGAGAGCGATATAGACACAGGAAGGCTAAACTGGCATCCATCAGACGGTTGAGTCAAACTGTCGGCAGAGGGTCAGAGTTCAAGTCGGGGTTGTCACGGGTGTGGGTGGCCATGACCTTGGGTCCTTTCACACAGCTCTTAAGCTCACATGAGTGCTAAGTGGCCCATTACTGGCACAAGCTACACTCCGACGCTCGATTTGTCATCCTCCTAAAATCCATTGGAAACTAGAGGAAAAGGTTTTGGGATCCTTTGGCATTTCCAGCTGAGGGTTTTAGAAACTTCTGTGTAATTACACAATATAAAAATCAATGCTAATCAACAAATAACCTATAAAGCCCTGAAAAATGTGCTCATTGGCCTCATATTTCCCGCCTCTGTGTTGTTTAGGGTCATAAGCAGCCACACACACATTTGTGCATATCTAATTCCAGGCTCCAGAGACGTTCATGGATAGAAATAGAGCTGCATCGCAGGCCAGGACACGGCAACCTGAGCGCAGAGCAGAGTGTGTTCTCTGGACCGTACCCTCCCTCAGCGTCCATCACTCTCCTCCCACCACCTCCGCTGCTCACGACGTAAACCTCAGCACAGATAAAGTGTGAGGCTCAGTCATATAATAAAGCTGGAGGTTCATAACCGAACCATACACGGTGTTTCTGTCAGAACACCGTCACACAGGTCCAGCTTTCACCAACTTACCGTCATCTAAACAACCAAAGAAAAACAGTAAAATACTCCAATATTCATTTGATTTGATGTGTTTTATATGAAGGAAATTAAACAAATTTCAAAATGATTATTAATTTATTTAGCATAGGAAGTGTGCGATTTAAGAGGGAGTAACTGTTGTGGCTCATGGAATATTTTGTGGAATAAAAGATTGATTGTGATAAAAATTGACAATTATTATTATTATTATTATTTGCTGCATATATTCAAGTTTATTTGGATTTAAAGCAAAACAGACGTTTTAGGAAATTACTAGAATTGAAATTTGTTTAATACTGTCAACAAAAAATTATTTTATCCCACCAGAGAAATAAAGGAATTCCTCCATCAAATGAATAAATACATAATAAATAAATTGGGCGTTTCATTTTATTAATTAAATAAAAATTAATAATTAAAAATATTATAGTTAAATATTATGAGATAATTCTTACATGCCATAACCCAACTTAATAGTAAGACCTTAGATTTAACTAACATCAGTTTCTTGAACAAGAAAACTTTAAATCTATCATTTAAAATTACAATATATAATTGGACCCCAGCAGGAATATTACATAATCATAAACTAAAGCACAAAAGGCTGTAAACACAGTAAACAGACACCTGACATAATATAGTGTATACATATATATTATTTGATTTTAATTCTGAGCATTTTTAATCAAGATGCGCATTTTAAAATAAGATTTTTTTTTTTTTTTTTATAAATCTGAGTAAAAACAATCCAGATTTAACTGAAAGGAATATTAAACTAAAATAGAATTCCACAAACAGCAGACTGCATTAAACTATATGGTTATAAATACATTACCAATGAGGTCGGGCGGGCCCATGCCCAGGTTTTCTCCACGGATGGTGACTTTGGTCCATGCTACACCCTCCTTAGGTGAAATGCCCGTGACCAACGGGGGCTGACGTGCACGTGACATTGTGGCTTTTGGCAAACAGAAGTGATGAGCGGGTCGGCGCCTGAAAAAAGTTACCAGTATTTAAATACACAGTGAAAAAAAAATATCCATATTCAAACATTCTCAGTGCATCTAAGCTTAAAAAGAAAGTCAAACCTTTCGACTACATATGGAATCAAACATGAAAGAAGTTTAAGTTTCGCCGAGTCAGCAGACAACAGCAACTTTTCTGATGACAGAAAAACACCATTTGGCTGGCAGACGGCGTTATTTTCCCACCCAGTCGGTCTTAAACAATGTATGCATTGCAGCAGTTATCTCGCAGATAATATGAAAAATAAAGAAGGGAGCCAAGAGCGAAGGAGCAGACAGAGAGCAGAAAGGAAAGGAAGAATGTAAACCTCAGAGCGAAGGATAAATAAACCTGGACTCCCCAATCATTCCACATAAGCCCACACAATACTGTTCAGATTACGGTACCAACGGCGGAGCAGCCATGCAAATCACCTCATGTTGGGAATGAGCAAAGGAATAGAGTGAATCATTGCAAATGGAAAAAGAAAAGAATCAAAAGGATGTATTTCAGCAGCGCAGATGTTCGCATATAAATGGCTGCCAGGTCTCAAAGTAGCTGATCGATCTAGACTCTCTGAAGCGGCTTCAATTAGGCTCCTGCCTTCTGCACCGCCGCCAGAACACGTTCCCCACAAACAATGCAGGAGTTGGACTGGACTGGACCTGCAACACGTAACCTTCTGCACACTTATAGGGTCACTAATCAGCCAAGGGCAGACAAATGCACAGGGAACAGCAGCCAACATCCAGGCTAATCACAACTGACAGAGCAGCATGATTAATCCACTTGTTAGAAAGACGTCAGCTTTTAAAAAAGGACAAAATATCTTTGACAATATTATCCACTAATTAGCTGTCCGGATGTACGATTTCTTTGATGTACGACAATGTGTTAGCACATACGTGTGAAGGGAATTTTTAGATAATGGGAGCATTTTTTTCACAGAATGTTTTGATCTGGAAATTGAGCATAAGATCATCTCATCAGATATCTATAAAATAATTAATCAGCTTCAATGAGTCGACAATGGAGGAACGCAGATCACTTCAGCTCCTCTGGGTAGTTTCAACATAATAAAAGGAAAATACACACATTCTACATGTGGCCGTGAAGTAGGAGATCTCACCTTGGTTGCAAAACTACAAACAAATCCGAGTCATTTGGAAGTAAATGATGGGAAGCGTGATTTGCAAAGCACATCTCATTTGGAGAATCACACACATTTCTGACCTACACACTTCCAACACTGAGAACGTGTTGTGGGAAACGGTCCTGCCACGGGGCCCCGCTCCGTCACCCTGACATCCCGGAGTTAACGAGAAAACTCCGACGGGATTTACCTCGTGTTGTTGCTGCGGCCCGACGCTTGTCAGAGGAAATGGAGGGGTTATGCATGTGACATGAAGAAGATAAGAGGTTAACAGGCCTACAACAAGAGCTCCATATAGCCTTCATCAATCCCATATGTTTAGAGTGGGAGCGGCGAGGGCCAGGGGATCAGGATCTATATTTTGTGCACTTCTGATTCCAGGAGTGTTTCCAATTCGACCCCCATCATTTTGGAAATACACGTGCACAAACACACACACACACACGCTGAGCAGAATGACAGCTCAGCGAGGTTGCGTGCGAGGGGCCCAGGCTGGTGTTGTGTGGTCTTTGCGTATGCGAGTGTGTGGAAGAATCTGCGGAGAGGTCTGCGTTGTGTGTGTGTGTGTGTATACGTGTGTGTGCGTGTGTGGTCTGGGTGTGTGGTCTCTGGCGCGGGCCTGGGGAGAGCCTGCTGACGGCTGGGATGAGAAAAGAGCCGCTGTGTTTACTTTACTCTGGGGGCTGTGCATGGACACGGGAACACTGCCCAGACCCCTCTCTATAACACGAGCATGCGTGCACGCACACACATGCACGCACACAATCACAAAGAACTAAGAATATTCCTCCACAGGTCTCATGTCACACACCACCACAAACACACTGTAAACTAGGTAATAGAAGCTATAACTTTATACAGACAAAATGAATGAGTTTTTCCTTGAAGCAGCAGAAGAGAAACAAAGCAAAACTTTTTCCACAGAATAAATAAATGCATTAACCTCCAGGGGGCGTCAGAGGATCCCCAGAACCTCAGACTTCTCCCAGCATGTGTCCGGCCATGTAGCTCAAAGGTTAAAGTGAATCTCTGTGTGAAAACACATTAGCCCGTTTGGCTGTTTCTCACCCTCTCCGTTCTCTTCCTACCCTGATGCCAGTAGCCTGCAGCCTCAAACCAGAACCTCTCTGGTAATGAGGCTAAAAGACAGGTTTGTTTTCCTTGGAGGCTGACGAACCAACAGCGGGGTTTGCCCTCATCCGTGTGGTAGCTGCAGTGACACTGCTCCCCTGGCTTGACTCTGTGTATCCGAAGACTTTTATTAGAAAAAATAAATCATTTTGTCACATGAGAACATTTAATGTCGACATAATGCTGCAAAAGCCTCCAAGATGCTAAAAAAAAACCCAAGATCAACCTCAGCGTGACTGTTAGATATAGACAGATCGGCTGGAAGGGTTGTGCTTTGAATTTTCTTCTCAGTCAGAAAATTTGATTAAAAATCATTTAAAAGGAAACGTGCAAATTTTAAATCAATGAAAAACATTTTTACCGTTTCAATAATTGCATTTTTTAAAGTGTAAGTTTGAAGTGCAAATGCAACATAGACGTGTCCTCATTACCATTTCACAAATAAGTTCATACATCTAATGTATCTGGAAATGTAAAGGACAGCGTTTGATGGGTTCTGGGGAGACAAAGGGAATCATTTAGCCAGTTCATCACCCTCACAGCCGAAGCGCAGCTACCTCATGGCAGCGGCGGGACACAGTCCCCCCCATACACCAACACCACTTCACTTCGGGCTTTCCAAAATTACACAAACATTAGATTCCATCAAAGTCCCTTTTGCCCAACACACACATATGCGCATACCCGCGCGCACAGACTGCTGAATGGACAGAGGAGGCCTAACATGAGCCAGGCCGAGATGAGTGGTCTGATCACACAGGCCTTCCAACAATCCTCCCCTGTTCGCCAACACCCGAGCCACCACACGGCCTCTCAGATGTGGACGAAGAAACGCAACCGACTGACCATCATACGTGTCAACTGTATCACATTTCAAATAAATGCACTCTAAATTACAAGAACTATGCGTTCGCTGTTTGAAAACAGATGCTGCAAACACTGAGCCCTTCCACAATGAGTCAGTTTGTCCCACATGAACGGAGGTTCGTGACAGAGAAAAGCAAGGCAGCGATCAGATGAGCACCCCTGGCTCACTGTCCGACCATCACCACGTCTGCCCACAGGCTTTGTTATCTTAAAGTTTGTCTGTTTGTTTGTTTGTCAGTCTCAAGTGCTTTTCAGAATGGAGAGAAGTCCCAAATTTCCCATATAAAAGCCCTGGAACAATAAACAGAGAAATGAAGGATAGGCCTGTAAATGCAGGAAGATGTTTTGAGAGGATTAAGAGACTGGAGACAGACGGGTTTGCCCAGTGACATGGAACCTTCCTGAGCCAGGCTGTAACACCGCTGCCCCAGCTGGTTTATATAAGAACCACATCACCCGCGTGAGAACCGTCCTCCGATACTGTCGACGCTGCTGTTTACAGAAAAACCCTTTCAGTAATGAATAGAACCATAACAAATCAATACACTTGGCTTCAACATGTAGAGCGTTCTGACTTGCTTTAAAAAAAAAAAAAAGAGCTTAAAAACAGAGTATTAGAGTTGTTAAGTCACTCAATCCTTTTGGGTGGTTGTTTGCTTGTGGTTGATCTAAATGCAAATCTGTTGGGAAATGTAATAACTTTATTTGAAACATGATATTAAAACTGTCGTTTCAAATAATCCCAGTTTTTGCACTTGAATCTTTTGTTTCAACAATTGAAAAGAAATGAAAGGTATAAATCTGTCGCCACAGCCGAGCTGATGCCTTCACACGTATCAGTCAGTCAGTCAGTCAGTCAGCCAGCCAGCCAGCCAGCCAGCCAGCCAGCCAGCCAGCCAGTCAGTCAGTCAGCCAGTCAGTCAGTCAGCCAGCCAGCCAGCCAGCCAGCCAGCCAGTCAGTCAGTCAGCCAGCCAGTCAGCCAGTCAGTCAGTCAGTCAGCCAGCCAGCCAGCCAGTCAGTCAGTCAGCCAGCCAGCCAGCCAGCCAGCCAGCCAGCCAGCCAGTCAGCCAGCCAGCCAGCCAGCCAGTCAGTCAGTCAGCCAGCCAGTCAGTCAGTCAGCCAGCCAGCCAGTCAGTCAGTCAGCCAGCCAGTCAGCCAGCCAGCCAGTCAGTCAGTCAGCCAGCCAGTCAGTCAGCCAGCCAGCCAGTCAGCCAGCCAGTCAGTCCCGTACCAAGTGAGCACGACCCAACTCCACAGGACAGTTTGGAGCCTTTCTAAATAGAAGGTACCACAGTACCTCTACTAGACTACTAACTAGTAGTACTAACTAGAGTAGAGTAACTACTCAGCTGGGCTTTCAAGCCTGCAGCATCAATAACATGTTAAATGCTCTGATTGGCGTCACTGACCAGTCGCACACAGTAACACACAGACCCACACACGCTACACAAATTCCACCAAAACAAACAGGGCCACCCAAAATTTTCAATTAGAGCCCCAGGAGGGGGACAGGAAATGGATCGATGCAGCGGTGCCCCCGCCCGCCGCGCTGACATCGCGGAACAGACCGGAGCTCCGCTGGCTCTCATCGACAGGAATGATGGAAGAGCTCAATGACAACTTATTCCTGCAACTCAACACCTTATTGCAAAGGACCTGTCAATCAATTAGCCTCACTTCCCTCTGACATATAATCAATCAGTTGAACAAACACACAGTATGGTAGTGTTTATGTTAAAGGCCATTATTGAAAGGAAGTATTCTCTACAATATTTGATGATAGTGGACATCCAGTGTGGTGATGATGGTTAGATTCTCATTTAAACTGACATAGCTGAACAGAAAAGTTTGATTATTATTTTACCAAAGTTTCAGTATAATTTATCTCCATACATGTAACATAAGAGGTATAAACAATTAACTCTATTTTGTCTTCTGTAATGGTGGTTTTATTGGTTTTAATTTGCATGATATGTCCTGGTTATCTATATGGTTTTAGTGTGTTTCTAATGTTCCTAAATAAAATTGGAGCTTTGTTGCAAAAACTGAAAACTAAAGAAATATGCATTCAATAAATATGTCAGATTAAAACTGACACATGGTAATGGTGCTTAAACCTATGTTCAGGAACCGATGGAGTTTTTTTTAAAAGTCTGTATAAAATTTGGTAATAATGATTTTCAACACAGATTAATGGTTTAACTTTAATACTTGAACGATTTTATATTATGAGACAAGTTTACCGACGTACGTGAAATTGATGTTGATTTACCAGCTACTAAAAAGAGAAAAATTACTTCCACGAATTCCCCAATAAAATGACAATTACTGTCAAAAAGATTGAAATATGCCTGTTTTTGTCATTTTATTGTTCGAACAGCTGATAGCTATATTTGTATTTACAAGGACGGCTCTGTCCATCACAAGCCCATTAGATCACCACACATTATTCAACACAGAAGGAATAAAGCAGTTTCAGCTATATCGTCTAAGCTTACGTGCTAAAATGCCACTGATATATGCTGACATAACAGCTTTTTAGAGGGATGAAGGCTCGTTTTGTTGACAAATTCGATACCCAGCTAACATTAGCTTACGCTAACATCATCCGCTAGCAAGCTAAAAGACGACCAAACAACAGTGGCTCTTCTTATTGTCCTTCATATACAATTAATGAGCATTTCTTCCACCTATCATGCCAAAATTGCATTTTCTCAGCTATGTGCTGTTATTTAAATTAGACAGCCAAAAGAATCACAACTTACAGAAAGCCAGCCTGTTCTTCAACGTCTGTTTCCTTTTTCCGGTAATAAAGTCCTGATTTCCGTTCAACCCCTTCAAAATAAAATACTGAAAACTGAAACGCAAGATGATGATGATGATGATGATGGTGATGATGATGATGATGATGATGATGATGATGATGATGATGATGATGATGATGGTTGTTTTATTATTGTTATTATTATTATTATTATTATTATTACTATTATTATTGGTGTTCCAAATAATTTGTCATGTCATATTTTGTTATTCTTGCCATCGAATTTGGATGAATGATTATTCATCCTATTATTAAATCTACAACCTTTGGAGGTAATCCCTTTAATTTAATTTCAATTTAATAATTTTTCTTTTTACAATTTACATCAGGACTTAGGTTACATTAAATTCCATCCCTACCAAAGAATTTATTACATGAGTGTCCAAGTGTTGAGTGTCCTTTGAATTCTCAAGCTCAGTGGGAGATTTGCTTCGTTCCTCATTTCTCTTTTCACGGTGCATCATTGAGGCATTTCCACTTGTTCTGGGAAACGCGCAGCATCATTAGAAGTGCAACAGAGACCACCCAGACACACATTAGAACAACGATACTATAACATTTATCTCACCAAATTGTGCAGGGCAGAAAGAATTTTTGTGATAAGGCAAGGCCCAGTCCCTACAGAGACCATATTGTCCAATTATGCTGGGTAATCTGATAATTAAGGGATCAAACTGTGACATGGGAGTTTCTGCATAACTGCTGATGCAACACAGGGGCTGTTTGTCTCTGTAAGCAATGACTTATTCCAGTGACCCTGGAAGATTTTGATCTTGGTTCCGACAGTACAGGCTTTGCCACTGACTGTGCACATTTGTGCCGCCAACTAAACAGAAGATGTGTTGCCCAAAGAACTTTTTGCAGAAGCTGCGTTCTGTTTTCTTTTGTTGTTGATGTTTTAAAGTACCAACAGGATCAAGTGTCAAATGCTTCTTGGACTTTAGAACAACACAAACAATACTCAATTGAGCAGATGAAAAAATATTTGACTTACAATTTTAAGACAAAAACATGATACATGAGCTACTTTTGCAGTGTGTACGACAATCTTTATTTGTAGAATCCAAATACCAGTTAAATGTAGAAAAAATGAGAAGGTCATTTCTTTGGAGGATAATAATTTTGTCTCAGGCAGGAACAAGCTGCTGCTGTATGTTTATTTGTAACCCCATATTTAATGTAAAGCTAAAAATTGTTTTATTGATCATCTGATCAAATGCAAGATCATTAAAGGTGTTATCATAACTACTAAGAGAACATGTGATTTTGCGTCTAGCAGGTGTCACAGGTGTGCCCCTGAGGGACCCCTGCTTGTTCCTTGATCCTTGCTGTGACCCCTTAACCCTTCCATAATCTACATCCCGTAATGGCACATGCTGCGCTGGCACCATTGCTCATCCCTGAACCCTATTGTTCATTGTTTGTCTTCTCTAGTTTTTTCCCATGGGCCCCTCGCCAGTAAGAGGAAAAGGTCACTGTAAATATTGCACTGAAATCCTCCCTCCCTCCCATAGAGCTCCTGAAGATGGAACAGGCGACCAGTGGGTGAGCACTTCCTTCCTGTTCATGGTATTTCAACTGTAAGACATCAAACGAGTATGAATCCTTCGACGTTAAAGATGCCTGCAGTGAGATCACATGTTTGGTGGTAACTTCACAATAACCCTGAGCATTCTGCCACAATCTGCCTGATCCGTATGGCTTGGACTATAATGAACATAATAACAACAACAGTAACAATAACAACAATAGTAATAATAATAGTCGGTAAAACTAAGGAAAATAAGGTGAACAAGCCCTCATCCATGCAGGGCTTATCACTGTTGCCTGTAGTGCTGCTGCAAATATAAGACCGGGAGATCCTGAATAATTCTCTCATATTGGAGTTTGTTTTGCTTCTTAGTTGTCCTCCATCTCCCACTGTTTCTCTCTCTCTCTCAGAGAAGTCCAGTTCCCTGGGCTTGGATATGGGATCCGGATATCTAGGCCAGCGCCTCCTTAACTTGGAAACGCATCCAGATGAATATGATCCATAAAGAAGATGTGAGGGCCCCGTTCAGTCTGAGCACTCACACATTAGCTGGACACAGAGGTGGGGAGCTGGACTGAGATGAAGGAGCTGCAGCATTTTACCACCAAATAAATAAATAAATAAATACGTCTGTCACACCTCATTACAACAGTAAAACGAGACAAACACAACTTCGGGCTCCCCTCTTTTGCTTTATTACAATTTCAAACACATCATTGCTCATTATTTCAACTTTTGCTTATATGTTGCACAACATTTCTGACAGTTCAAAACCGCATCAATTTACCCCGTTCAAGGCACAAATAGACAGAATAGTTTACCAGATAAGGCGATGATTTGTAAAGATGAGAATAATAATATAATAAAAACATAAAAACACACACACAGACACACAAATGCAATTCAGTGACATAAATTATTTCCTGTTTTAATTCTTCTGGCCGACATTCGGGTTCACCATTTTAAACTGCAGCCGCATAAAACATCTCATAATAAATTAGATGTGTATATCAAATGTACAGGTAGACGCTAACATTTGCCAGTGATCATAGCAGTATTTATTTATGGAGCTTTGTGCATAGTTTTTTTTGCTATGTGTTGCTCCTGAATGCATGATGCACCCCATCACAGTCTTTGTGGAGTGTGTGTAATTGTATTTCACACATTAAACTTTTCCAATGTCTTAATAATACAAGAAAAAGTAAAGAAATGTTCCTTTTATTTGCTTACTTTGGGTGCTCTGAGCCTTTAAGCATTTAGACACAGGTAAGAAGGGAAATTGCCTCCAGGCTGTAAGAGAATCGGACAAAAACAAGTGGGTGTAAGAGGGTATAAGTGGGCATTTTCCTAGATATGTTCAGGCTTTACCACCCAGGGTAACAAAACATGTACGTCTCTGTCTAATAACACGAGTCCTTCAGCTGCTCTGGCCAGACAACAGACTACTGTGTCTCAGTAGACACAGGCAGGAACGGTCCTGAGAAACAGTTTCAGTAAGAAAACGAGGAGGTAAAACTTTAGACGTCCTGAAAAGAGTAGCTGAAACCGAAGGAGCTCCTGGAATGTCCTCCTGCAACACTTTTCACTGAATGTTTGTCCTTCCTCCAGTGTGCAACGCAGATTTGAAAAGCTTGGTTTTGGTGCATCTCTGCACGTTTTCTGTCTAAGATGAAAAGTGACAGCTCCATCGTGTGTTTGTGTTCATAAGCAGGTGGACTCTGTTACAGCTGGGGGTTATTTGGATGCTGAATGGGATGGTGCCAAACGCAATCAGGAGAATAGCATAAAATCATACACTCACCAGGTTGATGTTCAGATGTCAGTTGTTTTATTTTATTTACTGCAAAACTTTTATCAAAGGCCAAATCCTAATTATGCGCTGGTCTCCTGCACTGGCAGGATGTCGACATGGGCTTTTGCAAATAAACACAGGTCACCATTAGAAGCCTGGAGTCAATTTATGGAAGTTTTTAACAAAATTAAAAGTCACCAGGCATGCTTGCACATTCACAGCTCACTCATTCATGTTATTGATATTTTCTAATTCATTCTTATGTGATAAACAACTAAATTGAACCATTATTTTGCATTATTTGACAAAGTTCCACAAAAAAAACTAAAGACACAGCTGCCCCATTAGACAAATATTTCCAAATTAGAGCAAAAAGACTTATTCTTGAAAAGGAGGAGAGACTTAATAGGGAAAAGACATTTTAAAATAATTTTTATAAAATTGGAAAATCAATAGAAACACACCCTATAAAAAATTGAATAAAGAGGGACTGCTTCGACAATGAGGGAATAGAATGACACAAAAGTAATTAAAAAATGCTCTGAAAAAAACTAAAAACACTTTTTATTTTCCATCCTGTGGAGGGAAAATAGGGCCTTAACTGGAATGAACCCTTCACAGCCACACATGACTTTTCTGTTCCATGGATCAGCTTGTATGGATTTAACACACAATTGGCCTTAAAGTGGACTTAATGTGTAGCATATTGGCTCAGAAATTATTTCATAATATCTTCATTTCCTTCGTTAAATCAATGACAGTGAGGACTCGAGCCTTGGCGGCAGTCTCCACATGTTCTCAGGATTTCCCCACTTTTTGGTTGGCCCCATATTTCCGGATATAATGACGCAACGGTCCAGTAGGGGGCGCCCAAGAACCTCATTTCGATATCGTTCCTCTATTGCGTGTTTTGCGGAGCTGAGCTGCGGGTTTACAGCAGAGTGGAACACAGACAACACTCAGCTTTCGTACAAAAGTTTGAAAATGTGAGTGATCACTGCCAAGTCAATTAAGCTAAAGAACAGCAAAACATAAGCAATTTAAAAAATGGATATTCAATTTCCTTAAATGACAAACATTACATCGCGTGTTCTACTAGGAAAATATATGTGTAATTATCCACAAAAGTCTCTCAGAAATTAAACGTTATCAGTAACGAAAATATGCCGAAACATGGGCAACTCGTTAATTATACAAAACACATCCCTTCCAATCGTGAATAACATCATGAGAGAACATTAACGGATTAGTTGGCCATCTTATTTTGTCAGTTAGGTTTTGCAATACATATTGTCACTGTTTGGCGTCTTTCAAGAAAAATGACATTTTAATTTTATTGAAAATTCTATTTGCAAATGTCCTTTTGTGATCGCCATTTCAAATCGGGACACTTGTTAACTAGAATTAATAAAAAGTTAAAAGTTAAAGCGGCAGGGGGAAAACCTGTGACGCCCAAACTGACCACAATTCTTAATTAATATTTTGGATGATAATTATTTACACATGCAGAAAATAATGTTTGAACATGTTACGCATCAACAAAACACTCACATTTCCACACGATGATGGTGGTGTAAATATATATGGTTTAGAGTGCGTGTCTATGTGTACGCAAATTCTCTATTTTTATTCATTGCCTCGTGCGTGTGTGTGTGTGTGTGAGCGTGCGCGTGTACTTGGGGGTGGAAATGGGAGGTTGTTTGTAGTAAAAACAGTGAGAAAGAAGACACAGAGGAAGCTAAACACAAGCTGCTCTTTGAAGTATTGAGCAGGCTAATGCTATTGTGAGCAGGTTATTTAAGCAGCATGGATACATTATAGTCTCATCTGACCTGGGACATATCCGACCGCGTCCACACTAGACGGAACCATAAATAGTGCTAAATAGTGTAGATTTAAGGTATGTGGTAGCGTCCATGCAGAGGCCGTAAATTGTGCAATAATGGTCTCAAAGAGAGGAAGAGTCTGTTAAGTGGATGAGGCAGCATGCCATGCAGGAAGGGAAGCAGCTTGTGAGCTGTTCAGCAGGAGGTGGTGGGGGGGATGTAAAGCGAACTATAGAATTGTATATGTTAGAGAGGTGTGACACACGCAGCGGTGCAAATTGAGGTCAGTTTCAGCGGAGTAGCCTTTCGCTTTGATCCCTGAGCCGCGCTGGATGAAAGACATCCTGCTTCCCTCGCCAAGAGAGGAGGAAAGGGAGGCGATGTGGGTGGGAGGCCGCCCTGCGTTCCCTACCTGACAATTCAAGCTGGATACGGCACAAACGGTTTCCTTCAGTGCGGACAGAATATCTTATTTCCATCTGTCCCACCTCTCCCGTGCTTCGCCGTGACCGCGGCCACATTTTTCTCAGAATCGTCCTCCACGTTTTGTCCAGTTCGTGCAAGTCGTGATGGTTTAAATCAAAGCTTTGTCTCACTATCTTCACTTCCTGGACTATCTGTTTTGTTTTGCATTCAAAATTTGAACTTTGATCCTCCCACAACCTGTCAGACAGTGGACATGTGTGTGGCCTCACGCAGAAGCATCCAAGTTCACATCAAACGCTGCGTGTGTGATCCTGAACCAGTTACATGATGTGATTAAAGTGTTTGGATCTAGACTATTGTGCCTCTAAACAGGCTTAATGATGCCACATCCTTTAAAATTACATTTATGACAAATTAGTTCGGTGAGCAGACAGTTTCACATTCGAAATAATCCTGTCCTGGATCAAGCATTTCAGAATATAATTTTTAATCCTCTCTCCCATTTCCCCCCACACACCTTAGCATTTCCATTCAAGGGCCATGACATCATAGCATCCATTGAGGGGTTAGGACAGCGTCTTCGGGGAGAGAGTTAATCTTCTTTTCATCACTTCTCATTTCTGGTTTGCTCTTCGTCCACACATTCATTCTCTACGTCAAAATACTTCAGAGTCTTTTTTTTCATTCTGGAAAATGTAAAAACACGTGGAACATAAATGACAGGATGGAACTAAGTACAAATACAATAGGGCGAAGGAACAAAGAGGATTAATTGAGAACTAATTTCCTGTGTTTGACAACTGACCATTAAATGAAAAACAGGGGGCAACATTTGTATTTATGGAAACACGGAAGAAAGTCCTTCGGAAAGAGACAGACCTACTTCATTATAAATGAAAAATAAAGAATATGTAAAATAAGATTTAAGGAAAACGCGTGTGTTTAGAGCCAGAGGGCCAGTGGGAGGATGCAAATGTCATCGCTAGAAGCAAATCTGAGTGACATTATGGGAATAATGTTGCTGCTCTGGCTCCCGTCCACACTGTCTGCGGGGAAAAAGACATCCACACAGCAATAATTAGTGTGTCAGAGAGGCTTTGGGAAGAGGCTTCTCGCCTTTGATAGCATTGTAAATACAAAAAGAGATGTCACACAACCATGAAAATAACCCTTTATGACTCAGAGAGGGTACACTTGCATGCTGAGAATTGTATTTATGGAAAGAAAGGAGAGCAGTCATAATGCAGGGGGAGCATAAACCGTGAACGAATAAAAGTGACCGAGACTAAAAAATCCGGGATGAATGATTGGCAAGTTTACATCTCACGCCCAAAATGCAGACATGCCCTGAGGCGAAACATAGCCGACAGCCGTCGTCCTTTCAATCATCCATCTATCTTCTCATCTATCTATCTGTAAATGGTTTCAATATGTTTGAAGGTGAATCATGTGTGATGTTACCAGAATGTTCACAGGATGGGAAACTTTAAAAATCAATCCCATAAACCATTTTTAATTACCTCCAGCTCCGTCCAGCACGACTGTCCCTCCCTTGGTTTGCAGCAGGAAATGGTATTTACTTTTTTAATGTATTTTATAAGTGCAACAATCACAATATTATTGTAGATTAATGTTTCCCTCAATGTGCATCTATCATGGGTCTCACACACACACACACACACACACACACACACACACAAACACACGCGTGCAGGCAGTGAGCACAATGATGTGATGCTCACTCTGATCCACCCTGTTTCAGCTCCTAATAATGGAACAGTTGGATTGTTATCAGAGAGTCTGACACACACACACACACACACACACACACACACACACACACACACACACACACACACACACACACACACACACATATATAATTACTGGACCTTCCAATGTTCTCAACACAGGGATTAATTTCATTAATTGCATCCAATCAAATGATCTCCACTGGAAACTGAAGCTCTTCAGTTTTTGTCCAACCCATGAAAAGTCTTTACAGCAAAAACATTACTTTATATTTATGGTTTGAAGATATGTCAGAATAACAGATTATCACCACATCACTTGTGCTGCTTGTGTTTTGATGTATGTAATGAGTGAAACAGGAAGATAATGGTTGCAGAAGTTAGACCAAACCCAACTTGGCCAGAGACAGAAGCAGATGCTGCTGCTTTCAGAAGGCCTGATAATTATGAGCCGCTTTTTTCTGTATGACTGAGGGGTTGGAACAATCTGGGTCTGGCTCGCTCACAAATGGGCCGAAGCTCTGATTATTCCCGCTCTGACTAAGCAGAGACCTCATCGACACACAGGCCCAGGAATGCAAAGATATGTGAGTTCAGCTGGGTCGTGTGTTTGCACCCATTAGACCAGTCAGGATTAGCTGCTTGGAAAAGACATTTTACAGTGAACATTGTGAGATTTGATCTGAGGATTTGTCTTACTTTGCATCTGATAAGAAAAAACATGGCTGTTAAAGCTGTAGCCTAATTCCCTTCGGTTTATACAAGAAGCATCCAACTGTAATATTAAAGACTGAACGTGAGCGTAGATGACACTCTTCCACGATGTAAATCAGTTAAAAACAGCAGGGTGAGATAAAGGCTGCAGTCAGTTTCAGCACAGAGGCTGTGTGGTCCTCCAGCCTCCTGCTATTAGTTTGTTTACAGAAGTTAAAGCTGTGAGCTGCTCGGTGCCCGGGGCCAGCATTCCAGTACAGTGGCTCATGCAAGCATGCACAGGCACACTCTGTTGTCTCTCAATACAATGTATGAAATCCTGCAGCTGAGCAGCAAACAGCCATCATCAGCTTTCCTCTGTAGAACCCTAAAAAAGAAGCCAGCCCTCTTCTCATCTGTTTTAGATCCACATTTGGTGTGAAAGTGTGGTTTGGATGAAGAGCAGTGGTCCAGCCCAGGTCTTTCAGGCACTAGCTGACGGCCGTTAGAAAGAGCCGTTAGAAGTGTATTTGACTGTACAGGTGAGATGTTTGATGCTGATATCCGACCTCAGACAATAACAGCAGGCTTGTGTGCAGGGTATACAAATCATCAGCTCCATATGGGCAACTGTCATGTAAAAAGCAACAAAAAGGACGAGAGACATCGTTTTAATCACAATGTGCGGAAAAATAGAGTGAAATGTTTTTTTTAACTGTAAGTCAACCGCATGCTTTGATAGGTCCCTGCACAAAGAGGATGTAAATGAGAATAAGACTCACAAAGCCTGTAATTACTGTGCTGGGGTCAAAGGTTAATTAATGTCTGTTTTAAAAAACTGTGTATTAACTGCCACTGGGAACAAAATGAGGCCTTTTCACATGCTGATAAGAGCTGCCTGCTCATGCTCAGCCTTTGTCTAAAAGTTTTAGTTGGTAAACTGTTCAGCGATTTATGAGTACAGGTGCTACACTGGTTGACCTGTTAGTAATGGACCGACTTTATCTCGTTTAAACAGTTCAGATAGTTGATAAGAAGGCAGGTTCACACAAAGAAAACAAGACGCAGCATTGATCCAGCTGTGCTATTCATTGTGAAGGACCTACATGCAGCACGGACGGAGACGCCAGTAATCTCAAAAATCCTTCGCAGAATGAATGTACGTCAATAACGGGCTGATTTGCACTTTCATCAGCTAAACCATTTCACCTAAATGACTCACAACCGAGAGGAGAGCTGTTGGCCACATTTTTCTGCCGTTTTACAACCATAAAGCTGTTGTGTAATTAGGTTAAGGTGAACATTGAGTCATTCAGACTGGCACACACCCACATTAATGACCTCAAATGTCATTGGAAAAGGGCATTACTGAATTATCAAGTCAACCCTGAAGAAAACTGTCCTATCAACAGCATTCGCACGCACACAGGCACGCACACACACGCGCACACACACACAAACAATACTAGTAGGCTGTAAATAGAGTAAATGATTTAAATTATCTTAAAGATGCAGTTAATATTTGTATATCAGAAAGTAGAATGAGTCAAACCTATTTATCAAAAACCAAGTTGGTAAAAAACGTTATTAAATTTTGCAACCCCACCCAGCCGCTGTAAAATCTTTTGAAGTAGATTTTCCAGAGGAAAAGATTAATCAGTTTCAAACCACACAATGATGTTGAAATCAAAATTCCACTTTCAACTCTGAGAGCAAACACAAATGATGCGACACAAAACATTGAGGCAGAATCTAAATAACCGTGATTTGCACGTGATATTTGAGATAAACGACGTTAATTGTCCCAAAGGGCCATTTTGGGCCTATTTTGAATTTGTGTGCAAATAAACTCCTGATCTTTGTTTTCTCAATGGGGATGGGTTTATTTCTCTACCTTTGAATATGTCATTTCCATCGTTAATAATTTCCGAGAAGTACCAATGCAAAAATACACATCCATATGTTTAGTTCTGCCACCATCAACACGCATCAACGAGAATCGCACTAATGCTAATATCAATGATCAGCTCATCTCTCACTATGGCCCTTTTAGGAGAGATGTTGCCCAAACCTGCTCTATAATGGTCTCCCTTCACCCTCAGGCCACAAACCAATTACGATTTCCTTAATGATGCTCTGTCTCCTTTAATGATTTACACTTTGTGACCAAGTATGTACGAACATTCCCAGTGTGCTAACGGATGGCAAATATCACAAGAGTCACCTTATGTGATTGTCAATCATCATAAATAAAGCAACACATGGTAGCCTTACAAAAGAACTACTGACATGTCGATGAAGGAATTTCAAAGAATTTTCTCCTACGACAATAAACTCATAGACAGAAGATGAATTTTGCAACTGCCTCATACACGTATGTCTAAAAAGTTTTGAAATAAATCACAAAATCCATATTAAACAAAGCGCCAGCTCCTAAAACCTTTCTTGTTGAATAGCATTTTAGCCGTAGAGGCCATAAATCAATATATTACATTGGTATTATGTCACAGTTATTCATAATAACACCCAAAACACATCTTTGAATCTTTATGACACCTGATACACATTGTGTAAAGTAGGCTAGGTACAACTGAACAGGACAATACTGACAGGCTGGGCTGCACCCACTGACACCCTTGGGAGCAGAGTGATCATTCACATACGACAGCTTTGTCAATGACACTGCAGGACAGATGACACTCATGGTCCTATCTCAAATGTGCCGCTTTTTATCTGTTGGGGATAATTTATATAACCTTGCAGACAATAACATGTGTAACAGAACACTCAGGAGTCACTCAGGAGCTGGATTGTGAAACTGTCATGTTCCCAGAGAGCCTTTGTTTGTTGTGTCTCTGAAGGGGGGCCTTTTCCTGCAGTTTGTGCAACTGCCACATGTCCTCGGGCCAGCAGAATGTCTATTTTTATCAGCTTTTTCACAAAGACGGTAATAACCTCAAGAAAAGCAGAAATTACGAGTGGATTCGTTTGACCAAGAAAAACAGAACAAACTCACAACAATTTTTTGAGACTTACTCTAAAAAACAATAGCCCTATAAATGTGAAAGGAAATGCTTCTTTTACATAAGAAAAAATGGAATTATAAACATAATATGCTTTCGGTCTTTGGTCTCCATGGACTCTCCTCGATGTCATTAGCTTCAGGGTAGCCAGAGGGCCGGTGAGGTCATGCTCACCACCTGAACAGGATGGCGTGCTGGGTTGAGCCAGCTGATACAGAGGTGTTGAAAACTTCTCTCTTTTGGTTTTTACGCCGGCCCTCCCCTCCAGCCTGTCAGCTTCTCTGTTTACCTCCGAGGTCTAATTTCCAATCTCTGTCATTGGGAAACAGGAAAATATTTCAACAAACACGGTAGCTTCGAATTTCGACTTTCATCCCACTGATTTAATGTCTTCTTAATTGTACTGTCTGCATTCCGCAGGAAACAATTTTTTTTTTTTTTACATCAGCTAATCTCAAATCTTCCCCCCTGCACGAACAAGGCTGACATATAGAACTAGGAACACAAGCAAAATAGCAACGTGATATATAATCATATGGAAGTATAATACAATTATGCCTCCTCTGTGTTCTGTAATAAGAAGAAATGTGTCATTCATTTTCATTTACGATGGTGAACCTGTTGAACTGCTGCATGGAATTTATTTAGTAATGACATGTTCTATCACACCCTCTGTCAGTCTGAGGTTTTAACACCACACATGCACTCAGACACACCTGAAACACATCTGTACAAAACCCTGTCTCAGAAGAACACCTCCCCTGGTTCACCTGCAGGACAGCCAACCGTGAACTTTCCTCCCGGGTCAATTGGTCATAATGAGGTGGTGATCTGGGCCCCGAGACCAGCAGCAATCTCACTTATGTCTGAGTAACTTTGCAAACCAATGCTGGAGGGTGACGCCCACTGCTTACATGAAGTGTAGCTGCAGCCCTTACTCAGGTGTATCGACTGCTGCTGCCTGTTTTAAGTTTGAGTGCGCATGTGATATCCTGTCACGAATGAAGTGTTTGTAAAGATAAACATCCTTCTTATACAATATCTCACTTCTAAAGAGCACCTGACACATGCAGCTGACTGCAAGCGAGGTGAGCAAATACCTGCCGGTTTTTTATCTTGCACGACAAGCTATATGCCACTCAAAAACCAGCCTTCCATTGTTGAATGTAATAAAAGCATGCATATGCAGCGCAGGGGTGTCTGGCACCGTTATTATGGTTTCTATACAGACACATTCAAAGCAGCAAGTTGCAAGAGAACAGGCCTGCTGTAGATTATACGCTGTTACAGCGACCCTTGCGGCTAATCCTTGCACGCACGCCGGCGGTGATGTTCCACTTCCAAGACGCAGGGTTGGATTAGAGCAGGGAGTTATCGACATGTGCAGCACACGCACAAAGAGGGTGGCATTAACATAGAGAGCGACATTAGCTGCTTTCCATTGTGGGAGGCAGATGAAGTCAAAGCTCCCACTTCTGCATAAACAGAAGTCAGGACAAGGAGTGAAATTTGTTCTTGAACTCTGGCGGCGAGGCGTATTACAATGACAAAGGATGGGAACTTGCTCTTTATGTCATTGCTGCGGTGCACCCTCATAAACTCGGAAATACATCCTTTCCTATTTACAATGTGCTTTTGCCAATTTCCTCAGGGAGATCAAAGTTTCATCCCTCTTAAAAAGACTGTGAGCATTGTTGTGCTCTTACAACAAAAACACTATTTACACTTGTGTACACTCTGAATGTGCTGAATATTAGACAGTCCTTGTTGATGTTAACTTGCAGCGTATTTTACATTATCTAAATTCTATGTTTCAAAGCTTAATAATCCTGTTTCTGTCCATGTTGGTGGTCTTTTCAAAAGGATTTAAAGAGTTCCTTGCCTAAAAGATGTTTTTTTTAACAACAGTTCTGGTTTTGCCCGTTGCTGATGACAGTTGCTGGTGACCAAGCCAACAAGTTAAAGGTAAATAAACAGCAACATACCCTAAACCACAATAAAGAACCCCATCTTGTCTGGGAGGTAGACACCAGATAAGGAAGGTGGAAGGCAACCGTTTAATGCTTGCAAAGGTTTCAGGTGTTCGATATAATTCACCTGCAGTCACCTGCAGACAGACGGTTGGAGGTTCTGTCATACGTGTGCAGCCGATCTGACCACTCAAACAATCGGCCCTGTTTGTATCGAGCTCTCGGGCCTCAGGAAAGTTCCACAGTTTGTGAGTCACAAAGCTTGGCCGCAGCTGCATGTTTTCATTGTGTTTCGTCCGTGAGGCATTCATACGCCATATCAGGCCAGGCATTGAGAAACCTGGGAGTATCCCAGCGTCATTAATCCAGCATGCAGACAACAGCATGGAAAGACGACTGTTTCAAACGCTTGTTTGTTAAGGAACTCACTGACTCATTGTTTTGAGCCGGATCACAACACACGCAGCACGACATCTCCAATGCACATCATTGCAACCTCAGCTCACAATAAATTGGATTCGTTTTCACACCTAGTTTGATCCCTTTATTTCATTAGCCAAAAGTGTTCACACACATTTTTTGGGGCTGAAGTGTTAAAAGGGTGTGCTGACCAGCCCTCCTCAGTCTTCACCGCTATCTTCAGCCTCTTCAGCTAGCCCTGAGTGATGACTTGTCACCCTCACATCTACATAGAAAATGGTTCAAAAGACTGGTCCTGAAGCTTCTAAACTCATTCGTCTCTCCTCCTGCACCAGGGGAAGCACCAGAGGAACCGTGCTGAAACCCATCAGCATCAGTGTCGTCTCTGCAGGCGGACCGAGGACGTTTTAACGGACCATCCACAGTCCGTCAGGCTCGCTCTTGCCTCTCCTCTGTCCCAACACTCAAGACAGGGTGTCAGAAATCTAACAAACATGCACAACTGAACTTTAAATTCCTCCAAGACCAAAGCTAACGTGTTTGATTCCACAAGGAGGAGGAAGGAGCTGGAAACATTCCATTGAAGATGACCTGATGGAGAGAATGACAGACTCTTTACGGGAAGATAAACCAAGCCTGTATTTTTCAAACATTGTGAGTACACACGCCATGACACGTGTGTAAATCTCTAACTGAGTCATTTTGCTACATTTTTAAAAGTTGTGCAAAGACGGCTCAAGTTGAGCTGTCGACACGGTTGATGTGGCACACTGACCCAAATATGAAGACATTTGCAAGGTTTTTTCACCTCCAAAGTTCTCTTCATCTTTCAATATTTTAGTCTTTTTCAAGGATAAACATTCTGTTAAAAATGTCTCAATCTGCTGTAATTTACGCATTAATTCACAACAGATGAATAATTTACATTCTTTCAATGAGTCATTCAAATTGTAATAAATTTGTGTTAATAACTAATTCTGTCATTTTACCATAGAAAACAGTAAAAATGACACTGATTTTACCAGTATTGTTTGTCCATCCAACAGCTGATCTGAATTTAATTTATATTCTGTGTGTTTTGGAGATTAGGGTGTGTCGGAGAAAAATGATCACATTAAAGATTAAATACATTTTATTTTAAGTGTTATTTCAGAACTTTTTATAGCTTGTATGACATTTAATCCATCCGCATCAGTCTTACAGATCAGATTTGTTTTCATTGCAAAATATTGGGACAGATTTAAGTCTCAGAATGGCTGTTTATTACTTTTTAATACTTTTTTTAAAGGAAATTTGATCTGATTACCGCAAAAAGATATGGTACATGAAGACCCACGGCTCATTGGGGTTTGAAGGGGCAGGAACAGAGTAAAATCTAAAATATTGCATAATTTTTTCCACCTTTATACCAGAAATATATTTAAATAAATACATATGTCGGAAATCTTTGTCATCGTTGTTGTTGGCTTTTTATATTGTGGAACTTGTGGCCACATAGTGGTTGTAAATTGGCTGTAAATCACAAATTTGGATAAAGTTGTGAACTTTGTCATATGTATTGATTCATTTACAGTCAGGCCTTAAATCCATTTATCACTATTTAGCACAGCTGACACATATTATCAGCACACAGTAAAACACAACCACGGGTTACTTTTCTCTTTTTATATTTAACTTGTATATCAGTCACTACAGGAAGGTGTTGAATCATGGAATCACTGTTGTTTTATGTCTGTTCATATATTTGTGCCTGTATGTGTGCTGTGACATCACGCCGTCGAGCCTCTGCCGTCTGGCGGTTGTTATAGATTTCTCGAGGCGCGTATGGTAATGTTTGACCTCGCGATCGTGCTATCAGTGTTGACAGAGGGACCAAGGATTAGCAGCCTTTAGTCCAACACAGTGGCAACGCACGGGTCGAGGAAGGGAAGACTTGCTCAATAGGCTGATAATACCATTCATGCTATGGCCTGCTGATTGATTTATAGCTCCGTAATCCAGATATAGTTTGTTTTGGAGACGAGATGATCAAATAGGGTTGAATGTCGCTGCAGTGTTTATTTAATTTTTTACAAGAGCAAGAGTTATCGTTGTGTACGAATCTTGTTATCTATGCAAATAGAAAGGATAGTAATGTTAATAAGTAATCTTGGCTCAATCCTTCTGACAATTGCTGTTCAGTACAAAGAGAAAAAGAAACAGCAGCAAAAAGAAACACTGTGGTATCTTCCACACAAAACACAAGCTGGATTGTGGCAGTTTAACATCTAAATTCTACTTGAACTTCACTAACAGCTCATAAGTAAACATGCTAACAAATGAATCCTGCATATGATGCACGTTATTCTCTCCAATATGTAAAAGGAGGGTTCTGACATTTGTGTTACAAAAGGGGAACAAAAATAAGGCTGGATTCTGAGAAGATACCGTCGGAGGATTCATCCGTGCTTCACAGAACCCCGTGGTTTGCTCTGCCCTGAGGTCCACCTTTTCCAGTTCATGATGATTGAAAGTTGGACCTCGTGTGATCCTGAAGTGAGAATAGTGTCGAACTGTGGTTGTCGTATTTAAATGGACAGCAGTGTTTACACACAGGACTGGTCCTGCGTGCATCAGTCTGACTCACAAGTAGCTGGATGATTTCCCCAGATGTGTTCCATTAGTTTGTTGGAAAAACACAGCATTTCATGGCAGACAGGTGCACATTTGTGCACCAGCTCAGGATAGAATAGAAAGGCAACTATTGTGTTGGATGACTGCATAAACATTATTTCTGTTTTTTTTTCTGTTTCCTCCAAGAAATTTAATATCCCTTCACGATCTTCTGTTGCTCACACTTTATCGTGCACGTTTCAGGTTACGCTATACGTTCTCGTGGAGGATTCCGTCAGCACTAAAGGAAGTTACAGGATGTAAATATTGAATAACAGATAATTGTGACATGAGAACTCTACGTGGTGCAACACATTTGAATGTCGTGAAGTATGACTGCCTCTGTAAACAAGCCTCTTTTCAGCAGCTGTGACCACGGATGAACTTCCTGCTCTGCAGAATCAAATCTGACAAAGAGTGCACGCTGCAGCGCATTCTGTGTGCCATTTCATTCTCTGTGGGACCTCCAGTAATAAGCCACACACTGAGGGACGATGTGCCAAATGGGTGGCCCCGGGCAAGGAACACCAAGAAACCATCAAGTTTGGTGGTTTTGAGCGCGAGCAGGGGGAGCCAGTTTGGTTTGGTTTACATTGAAATTAAGGCAGAGAAATGAGAAACTGCTGTTTACATTTGACTGTTCTCTGTGTTTCCATCCACACCCAGGCAGAAGAAAAGTCAAGCGGTTATGAAAACGCAGCCCGTGACTGGACATGTCAAATGTGAAACAGGGCTTCAACTCCTTTTAATTTAGCATTTAAGAAACAAACACTCTGGATTCGCCCACGTGGACTCTACATTTTGTTAGAGGTATTTCATTTTAATTGAGCATTAACCGTCAAAACTGTACATCTTTAAATGTGCAGAAAAGAGAGTGGGTTTAAAGCCAAATCAAGAGGATGCATTTAAAGCTAAATAGGAAGTGACGCAATTAAACCTTTATGTTCACCATTCAGATCAGGTTTTAATGACCATTTGGCACAAACCATAAATGTCCATTGTCCCAACATATTCCCTAGGTGTGGCTCAATGCCCATGACAACATGGCCGCAGGGCGTTGTTCTCTCTCAAGGGGGATTATTATGCAATGATGACATAGTGGGGGAGTGTGTGGGTCTCACCTTCAAGAAACTGTAAACCTTGTCATCTAATCACCACCAACAGAACCAGGACAAAGGAGGTGGATGAGTTCATGTAATCTGCTGCTGTGTTGTTTTCTGTATACGATCAGACTGGTGATGAAATGGTCCCCTGGGGGATTTCCTGTCAGTCAAGTGCTCACAAACAGTGTGAAAGTTACAGAAAAGCAGGTCAGGAGAAACACGAGGGGGCAAATACAAAAACACTTTTTCCGCTTGGTTTTCAATAAAGTTTTGTTCTTTGAGATTTTTGGGGGGTTGTCGAACTTGGAAAATTATCATATGAGACAGTCTCTGTCTAAGATTGAGACAAAGCAGCCTGTCAAATTTTCTTTCTATCAAATGTAGTTCATTTACATCAGTGGCATGATTTTTAATCGATACCTTAGTTTTAGTGATGTAACTGACAATAGCTACAGCTGAGGACCATTCTGGATCAATCCTTATGGATACATTTGTGAACTTTAATTCTGACATTTTTCAGGGGAAATATGTGACTGACCTGACCTATTGTCCTCTGGGCGCAGTGGCCTCAAATGATTGAAAATAGTAGAAATTACAAGTTATTACATCTGATTTAAGGTCGTGGTTACCAGGCCCAGATCTGCAAAAACACTAATATATTCAACCACATCCTCTCCATTGGAAGGAAAAATAAGTCAATAATATGTAAATATAGAGCATAATTAGGTGTTCTTCTTGTAAACAACTGTACTTGTCTCTCTTTTTGATGGAGGCAAATGTCTGAAAGACAGAGGTGTCTTGTCTATGAGCCTGATACCTAAAAACATGGACAGACGACCCAAAATCATTTCCTGTGCTGTGACCCACAGAACCAAATAGTTTCTCTATGATTTGATCTCAGGGATTAAAAAAATGCTGCGACAGTAACGACTAAAATCGTAGTGTGAATGTAACATACAGTTAAAGTAACACTGAAAGCTCAAAATGAACAAATAGTCTGGCAAAATGTAACATGTAATCACCTCTTTCTGTGACACAATCACATAATAGAGCAAAATCTGTTGGTAAATTCAATTTCAATTGAATTAACCCTTATTTTTTAATATTGATTTTTTTAATCGTTATTTGTAAAGTCTCTCCTATAATCAAAATTGTCTCTGGGCCATTACAGAATTCCAGGGCCGGACCTTCACCAAGCAACAGTGGCAAGGAAAAGCACCCTTTTAATAGGAAGAAACCTTGAACGGGACCTGGCTCATAATGGGAGGACAGGTAGAGGAGAGAACAAACTGTTTTACATCATCTGTTTCACAAATATAACTGTATACATAAACATCACGGTGTTTTTTTTGCTAAATGAACTCTGTCATCTTGATGTGCTGATGGTTTTATTGAATATAGAGCATGGCAGGTCACATGGCGTCATAATAAGTAGCTTGAGCAAGTCTAAATGTTTTTCGGCTGAACCAGAATGCTTGAGTGACACGGAGACATGCGTTGTTGCCTGCAGATACACACCTCAGATGAGTGTGTCGACCGTTATTAATACTGATGGATGGCACGCAACTTTATATACACCCGCACAATTGTGCATGCATGCGTGTGTGATAACCCAGGTATGCTCCATCCATCCATCCATCCATCCGTCCGTCCATCCGTCCGTCTGTCCGTACGTCCGTCCGTCCGTCCATCCATCCATCCATCCATCCACCCAGGGTCATGGGGTGTCCTGGGCTCTATCCCAACATTCATTGGATGACAGGAACAAGCACCCCCCAGATAGGTTACCCCCACAGACCATTGATTCACACACTGACACCTTGGGGTAATTTAGCCTCCAATCAGCCTGATGTGCATGTTTTTCCACTGTGGGAAGAAACAGAGTACACGCAGAACCAGGTATGCTCCGCCACCTCTAATTAACTCAGTGGAGATGTTCATGACTCAGCAGCAGTTGACAGCATAATCACCCTGTGGCTCACCTGTTTATTTGTGTGAACTCGCACTCACTCACGCACACACAATAGCTGCTGAACAGTCTTACACCTCCTCATACGCACGATGGTAGGGCACTGAACCCTTTGTGACCTCCTGGGAGAGTTGTCCTTCTGCATCGGCGTGAGTTCTGAGCATTCCTCCTTCACTATAAAACAGACACACCATTATCCATCCCTGAGTCTCTACCAAAGTGCATTCTTGTCAGTGTGATCTGAAATCATCTGACAGGAGAGGCCTCGTTCCTCAAATCAGATTACAATTTATTTCAGTCATTTTATATGCAAATGAATTCGGCTTAAAAATGACTTCCAGTCATTACAGAAGTCTTTTTCAAATACAAAGTATTTCTGCACATCTATCCTTCAGAAACCTAAACATTGCTCATTATCACATTATAGAGAAAACTATTAACCCCCGTTAGTAGAAATGTTAAAGCGTCACAGCAGCTCACAGAACTAAGGAAATAAAACTTTACTTTTTCTATTTTCCAACCTAAAACTCAAAAAGAGGGAAGTTGTGAACAAAACGAATCTTTGAAGATGATCAAAATAAACTGTGTAAATCATCAAGTTGAATAATGGAATTGAATAGATAATAATAGTAATTATAATAATGTCTTGTTTGGTGCCAAAGAATTAACTTTGATACTTTTGTGTTAATCGATTTTTTAACTGTTTCTTAACAATTTGTATCCCCTGAGCAAAAAAGAATGCTTCCTTTTGGCTTTGCATCAGTTTAATTGTGCTGAAGCCCTTAATGTTGTTCAAATTTAAAGATTGTTCATTTTCCATTTTAACAAAAGTAACACCTGTAGTTATGGAGGCTGGAAATCCAGAATCTTTCTAACAAAAAAGAGAATAAATAGAGCAGCAACTTATAATTACATTTTAGGCCACTTCCAAATTGAACCTGCAGAGAAAAAGGAAATGACATTTGACTGGGGGGTGACTAACTGGGGGTTAACTAACTGTGGGGTAACTAACTAGGGGCTGACTAACTGGGGGCTGACTAACTGGGGGTTAACTAACTGGCAGCTGACTAACTGGGGGCTAACTATTTAGGGGCTAACTAACTGGGGGCTGACTAACTGGGGGCTAACTAACTGGGGGCTGACTAACTGTGGGCTAACTATCTAGGGGCTAACTAACTGGGGGCTGACTAACTGTGGGCTAACTATCTAGGGGCTAACTAACTGGGGGCTGACTAACTGGGGCTGACTAACTGGGGGCTAACTAACTGGGGGCTGACTAACTGTGGGCTAACTATCTAGGGGCTAACTAACTGGGGGCTAACTATTTAGGGGCTAACTAACTGGGGGGTTAACTAACTGGGGGCTGACTAACTGGCAGCTGACTAACTGGGGGCTAACTATTTAGGGGCTAACTAACTGGGGGCTGACTAACTGGGGCTGACTAACTGGGGGCTAACTAACTGGGGGCTAACTATCTAGGGGCTAACTAACTGGGGGGTGACTAATTGGGGGCTAACTATCTAGGGGCTAACTAACTGGGGGCTGACTAATTTGGGGCTAACTATTTAGGGGCTAACTAACTGGGGGCTGACTAACTGGGGCTGACTAACTGGGGGCTGACTAACTGTGGGCTAACTATCTAGGGGCTAACTAACTGGGGGCTGACTAATTGGGGGCTAACTAACTGGGTCAGTGAAATGTCAGCATCAACCTTGTAGAAACACTAAAAAACATCCCGATCATAAAAAATAAACCTGAGCTTTCTGGAGTTAACATCATCCGACTCGGCTGAAGAAAAGATCCCACTTCAGGTCACAGAAATGCTGGATCCTGTACAAATACACCTGGAACACGCCCAGCATGCAACTGGGTGCAACAACCACTTTAAACGCAGCCACAGAATAGAGGTGCTGGGAGCTGCTGGGGCTGAATCCACCCCGGTCAGGTCTGTCGACAATAACAGAGCAGCAAAACACGAAGCCACAATGTTAGTCTGTTTGATGTTCTCCTGCCTCTTTTTATAATCTCTCCTTCAATAGAAAGGAGTCTGAAAGGAAGAGGGGAGATATTTAAGAACACGGTTTGCGGCAGTAACGGATAACAATAAGCGTTTTACAGTGAACAGGAATTCAAAGAACTCGCAGAGAAACACAGGGACAATACTTGGCTGTGAAAGAGTGACGATCACTCCAACATGCTAAATCTTCGCCTTTGTGCCCTGCAGCTTTGATCCCAAACTTCCAGTGAGCCCTCTGCTGGGTCTGTTTGCTCTTATTGAGATATATTAAGACTTTCCTTTATGTGCAGACTTCAGAAACAGCCTGTGGTATTTACTCAAAGATTAGTTTACTTAAAAGCTCCCCCCCAAAAAGGCCCAAAATCAAACCTTAGGATGGGAGGTAATCTGTGTGTGTGTGTGTGTGTGTATGAGAGAGAGAGAAAGAGAGAGAGAGAGAGGAACTGTTAGCATGTCTTCTGTTAGATAAATGTGTATTCAAGGTGTTGGGCTTAGAGGAACACGCAACAGAGTATAAACGTCTTCAGAGTTGTGTGTTTCTGCATCAAGTGTGTGTACTTTTAAGGTCATGGACAGTCTCCGAGGGCCAGTTTGGATGATTTGTATGCTGTGATATTACCTTCCAGTGCTGCTGATTAATATGGAGGTTTGTTAAGTTTGACTGGTGGATGTGATGGATTACACGGTATCTCCGGCTCTTTTCCCAACTCCCAGAAAAGTGATGTAAATGTTGGTGCCAAGACTAATTTCTCTTTCTCTTTCTGTCTCTTTGTGACATGTACCGGTAGTTAGCGTGAACTATATGACAATCATACTGTGGGCGAGAGGAGCCTAAGTTAGGCTACGCTTAACCAACTGATGATTGCTGCGTAACAAGCTGCGTAACTGCATATGAATGGACACACACTCGCCTGTCTCATTCGAGACTGCTGGGAAGTGTGTGAGGTAACCAGTAACATGTTGTGTAAATACAGCAGGCACGTTTCAGGGCTCAGCTCCAATAAATAAAAGTCTACTTCTGCAGGTCACATCAACACTTAAAGACGAGACAATTCATCATGCGCAGTAATACGGAACATGCGCAGTAGGCCGCGGTACTGTGGTGGTCAGGGGGAGGTACCAGAACACCTTCGGAGTGCTGCCGAGGTACCCTTGAGCAAGGCACTGAACCCACAAATGTTCGCATAGGGTCCTGTGATGAACTGGTGAATCATCCAGGGGTGGACACTGCCACCCTCCCCGTGACCCCCGAAAGGGAAAAAGTGGTTATACAGAGGAGAACATTTAAAAGATAAAGTTTTCCACCTTAAATTCCAAATTGATGATGCATCATGGAAAATTGTCATATGAATTTGAAGCTTCTTACTGTTCATATGTTAGATAGTAACAACAGTGACTACTACATTCTTTCAAAGGCCCTCAGGCCACAATTCCAGCGCTACACCCACAGTGACTGGACAGATGATTTTAACCGGTGTGCTGACCAGTAACATTCTTTAACTCTAAGAGTCAGAGTTAAAGGTTCCACTGACACTAATCTTCCATCACAATTATGGTGACAGTAACACTGATCTCCAAAATACTCTCGGGCTGGTTGCTGACCTGCAATGACCCCAGAAATCAGCTGTTCTAATAAGAGTGTCCTTATGAATCCTATGCAGTCATCATGAAACAACCTGGGAAATATGGGAAATGACCTTCGCATTTTTTTTTACCACATTTTGAATCCCAATGGAATGTCTGTACTTCTTCTGTTCGGTAATTTGGGCAACCCACTGATGATATTCATATAATACATATACAACACAAGGGTTTTGCATGTTTAAAGTGAACAAAACCTGAAAAAGTAGCCTTCACTGTCTCCTCACTCTGACTGGATCATACCACATTTGCAGGCGTTTCCATATGCCCCCCCCCCACCAATAACTGAATCTTACATGCATGTGCATGGACAGGAGTGCTCATGTGTACAAAATGCAAAGGAGACCCTGAGAGCTGCAGCTGGAGGCTGAGCCGCCGCTGCATCCTGTGATGTAACAGCTAATGACAGTAAATGAGTTCAGATCTTTGCTGGGGCAGATCAGTAGCTCCCCGAGGACCAGAGATCGTGGTTCAGTCTAAGTGCCGTGTTGTTATTTCTCAATTGAATAGAGTTTGTTATCACAGCTTGCCCCCCCCCCCCCCCCCATCACTCCACTCCCCCTTCTGTAGAAAAAACAGCAAAACTCCTGCTGTGTTTCTCATGCTATACACCACACACACACACACACACACACACACACACACACAAACAAACCTATGATACCTTAAACTTAACTGAAGGTAAAGAAGGTTGAAAGTTTGAGGTTGGAGCAGTTCATGGCGTGCGACTTGCCTGCTACCGCCATGACTCTGCTTACATGTTACTTATCTTATCAGCTTATCGCGATGACCAACAGCAACACACTAACAAACACACACATGTGGACACACATACGCTTTTGGTATGTAACCAATGCTCTGGCAGGCAGGTGTTTCTCCAGCCTTCTTAATCAGGTCAAGATAATCTTCCTTTTGGGTCCACACACACACACACACACACACACACACACACCTATCTTCTTGCTTTCAGCACAAGCCGGGAAGGTGCTTTGTAAGACACCGTTGATGGCTGACCTCTTCTGATCATGATTAACGTTCCCGTCCATAATAGTACAAGTTAGCAGCTCTCGTAATCCAAGTTTTGTTCTTGTTTCAGAATTAAAAAAAATCACAAGACTTGCATTTGTGGCTCAAAGGATGGGCAGATTCATAGACGTAGACAGACACGTGTTTATATCCATTTTGTGTGGATAAACACAGGAAAAATTCTAATATTTGGTAACATCCAGCGGGGAGGGAGCCAAGTCCTCAGTTTATGGGCCAGCTGTGAAAAATGCTCTCAATTGAAAGCAAACAATAGTATAAACCAGCGGAGCAGGTGAGCGTTTGTGACGTGCGTCACTCTGCAGTTGTGCTTCCCCCATGGGAGCATCAGACTCAGGTCGTCAGCTGGGAGGAATGTCTGGCGACGTACCAGCCAAAGCCTGCGTAGGTCAGGATTCCAGAGGAGCTGCTGGTGTTAATAATGACATTCGTGTGTGATTGTGAGTCTGGACATGGCAACTGTGGAGGGACACACAGTGTAACACCAGATAAGGCTGCCAGAGGGAAACCACCACGCACAATGAAGTCAGACCCCTCAGCTCAGTAAAAGTGTATTGTTTCCATAGGAAATTAGACAAAAAAATCAAACTTTTATTCACTGACAGCTGCAATATCAACATTATCAACATGTTTTTATCATAAAAATCATTCAGATCTATAGTTTTTAGTCAGAGTGCACCACTGTGGGTTAAGGTGCAGCCCTGTTGACTGAAGCAGCAGGGTTAGCAGCTACTATTGTCATTTAAAAAGAAAAATTATTAATGCTGTTGTGTCTCGCAGCGACATGTCACTCAATGTACGTTACATGTCTGAACCTGACGTGGCCCAGCCCATGGCCCCAAGGACTACTGAACAGTGTGGAGAACCTATAGTTTTGGTTTGTTTTTTAAAAATCCACTTTGTTTGTGACGAAGGGATCTTACCTTATCTATATTTTCTTTATTACTTGACATTAGCTGCTTAGTGAATTATTTCTTCAGGTATGGAGCAGTAGTGATGATGAAAAAAGGCCATCACCGATGACATGTGACCCCCCCCCATGAAAGAAAACTCAACCTGATCTGTCACGACTGGTCAAAGCAGATTTTTTAAATTTAAAAAAAAATTTACAATCTATTAACCGCAAATATTTTGTATTTTCTATAACACACCTGCTAGTCAAAACAGAACAAACCGGTTTCAATGGCTGACATTTATTATTGCTGTTAACGAGCTGAGGAGCGTGTGGTTGTATTAGTCAAACGTTTCTGACAGCACACACAAACTGTGTGTTGTTTCAGCCATGAAATATACACCTGGAGTGGGAAAGGTTCGGTTCTGATGGGAAAATGTCTGGCAAATATCTGCAGGTTGAGCCTATGACCTTCAATGCCCACACAGGATCCAACAACGTGGGGCATGAACCTGCTGTAAACACCTGGGAGGTGTTCTGAGGCGTGTACGAGACACTGTCACTCACTCCCCAGATCACCCCCGCAGCATTCTGACACTCCAAATTTATGGGTTTAAACCTATGCTCCTGTTCTGGATCTATCCTACATAAACATGCAACTGCATACATTATTCAGACGTGTGTGTCTGTGTGTGTCTGTGTGTGCATGTGTGTGTGTTCAGACACACAAGTATGCACAAACACAGATTAGCTTAGATGTTTACAGAATGAGTCAAACGCAGATCTGATAAAGCGTATCTGATCTGGGATTACAGCTCATTAAATCAAGTGGAAGAAACTCTCACGCACCTGTGTGTGCAGAACAAAAAGAGTGTTTGACTACGGTTAGATAAAACTACTCATGTCCTTCTTTTACAAATGATGCTGCAACTGTTATTGCGCTTCAGCTCGTGGCAACACAGCCGGCAGCATCTAGTGAGCAACAGTTTTAAAGCGCAAGAGAGTTTTTACATCATGGTGGAAATCTGTCCATCCTGCTAATCAGAGCTCATAAAAATCTGGTTTTCATGTGACCTTGGGAGGATTATCACACGGCAGGATAATCAAATCCGGGGATCTATCTACAAATGAAGGCCACTGACCAAACAAGAACAGTCAGTAAGCATGTGAAAACTATTTAGCCATTTGGAAAACGTTTATCACAAAGCTTTGAAAAAGCAGTTGGATTCCTCTTCAGCTAATTCAGCGTTTGTTGTGAGTTGATGAGGTAGAACCTTGGTGGCCGCCTGTTTGATGTCCCGTGTTGTCATGCAATCCACGGCGCGCTAGCCGCCCCGCCCCTGTGATGTCACACAGCTCGGTGAGCGTGCCATCGGCCTGAAATGACAGAGAATGCCCGCATGCGATGGCACGTTATTGTGCAGTTGTGATAATAGGCTAACATCAGAAACGGAGCAGAGATGTGGAGTTTGATAGTCAGCAGCCAGACGGCAGCGGCGTTGCTCCACTGACAATGCAGAAGAGGTGAGAAGAGGAACATGATAAGATTGTTGTTACACAGTCTGACGCTAAGCAGGAAAAGGTCTGAGCGGCATCAGGTTCACCCGTGTCACAGTGAGAAACGTTGCTATTGGGCCACGTGGAATGAGGAATATGAAAACACTTTTTTGACTCACCAGCTTTCAGCCGTTGAAGCCAAGATTTTATCATTAGAGTCTCAGAAGATTCTTATAAAAACCTTTGACCTAAACTGTGGTTGAGCTCCTGCACAAGTTCAGAAAGCAAGGCGGTTTTAATCGTTAATGTTGAGGGACGGTGGAGTTTGAAGGGAGAATTTAATTCGAATCAGAGACACAACCTGAATCGCTCTGTTTCAGCAACAGCTTCACATGTTGTAAATGTGACAGGAGTGACATTATAAGGACTTTAATTCAGATCAATTCGGCTGAAGTTTTAACTTTCTGTCACAATGTAGAAGCTCACATTCGTTGCACATCAGTTCCTGCTTGTCTTGTTGTACTTTTTCCTTCTTTTCAGCATCAGCCAGCAGACTTGTGGTCTTTAGTAGAAGCAACTAATGTCTAATGTCTCCTTTTCATTTCAAAACCAATACTTCTTCTGTAATAAAGATTACCAAGATAACTGTTTATTTAACAGGAAAAGAACAGATTTTTGAATCCATCCAGCCAGCTGCTGTGCAGAGACACTTGTCAAACTGTGCACACTCTTAAGATAACTTCTAACATCTAAATTTTTGCCAGTATCCCCTGAGGCTCCGATCGGAGAAAGAGTGCGAGGTGATAATTTATCCGCAGTGCCACACCTCACCTTTCAGCACAACAGGAGCACTATAAATAAACTCAAAATTGTTACCAAACACCCGATTTTCACACCAAAAGACAAACGTTCCCACAGTCGTACGATGGTTTTGGCATCATTGCACAGTCATTTGCATTTTTTTTTTTTTTTTTTGCTAACATCAGTCTGCAGTCGCATTGCCAAATCTAAAAGAACTTCAAGCGACTGTCTTGTAAATCCCTGAGCAAATGCACATGCGCGCACGCCATAAATCAGTGCAGGTGCTTAAAAAGAAAATAGGAGAAGGGAGTGACTGAGGAGGGGGCTGGGTTTAGGATAAAACCATAATTACGGGCTTTGTGTTATTTTTGTAGCTACAGTCAGAAAGCTAGCATGTAGAACAAAAACAATAACAGAAACTTCTGCACCACTTAAGCCACAGACAAACATATACTCCTTAACTTCCAAATCCAAACCCATGTGAGTAATGTCAGCCCTGATTCATCAGCTAAAGCCTAAAATCCAAACACAAAAGTAAATAAAAACCAGGAAATTCACCCTGTTTTGTGACCGAGGAGGGAACCCCCTGCATCTGGTTATCCCTGCTCTATTGATATCTGTCAAAACAAGTTTTGGAAGTTTAATAGACGCCGCACACACAGGCCTCACCTCAGTGTCTAGGCATACACGCGATGGCATACTCTCAACAATGACTCACAGCTATTACCTGACACTGTTAAGCATTGTGAAACACTACCTGGGTTACCCACAGAGACACACAATGTCAGTCACAGTTTCCTCATATTTCATGTTAAACCTATTTTACAGACAAACACAGGTGAGCTGCTAATAGCACAAATATGTTTGGACATGTTTTCCTAATGACCAGGCTGCATCAGTGTGTCATAGGTGCTGTGCATAAATCATGTTTAAGTACACAAAGCCCCCGTGATAACTAAGGTCAGTGTGATAAAACAGAAGATAGGTGCCTTGTTGGGCGCGCTGATGGGACTGCAGAGCCTGGGGCCAATGTCATTCTCAGAAATAAGATAAGAAACACAGTTGGTTATGTAAAATGCCATCTAAACATTGCATAAATCATGTGGTGGACCAGCACTGCCGATGTAATCCCCATCTTTTCATGATATGGATTACGCTGGTTAAATGACGTGCGTGGAGGTGTGAGGAAAGGATTTTTCCATCTGTTCCATCTCGGGCCGTTATGGCGTGGCCCTGTGCTCCCAGGCCTGCGTCTGTCTGTCTGTCTGTGAAGCTGTCAGAATAAACTAGGACTGATAAACAACTACAGGAGAAAGGGAGCAGCTTTTAAACTGGACTAGAGTTCATGACCTGAGACTTCTCCTCACATTAGAGATGTACAGTATGCCTGCAATGGTACAAAGGTTCCCCAACCGTGAGATAAGTAGTCAGCAGGATGCATGAATGGGACATCAGGAGTTGATGAGTTTGTCACCAGAATATTGACATCAGAGAAATTATGTTCATAGGTATTTTCAATGACATAAAAATGAATAAAAAAGTCACTGGCCATTATCCCACCCTACACCCCGAGTCAGCTTCTTTATTCTAGTAGTATTTGTTTTTAATATTTTTGGTGTCTAGTGATGTTCAGCCACTTGTCTAGTGATGTTCAGCCACTTGTCATGGCAACAACAACCAAATTGCCATTTCTGTCCATTGTTACGAGTCAAATGTTAGCGAAGCAGTACTTACCCGCGCATCTGTCTCCTACTGTAAAGTTTTACATTGTAGTTGCAGCAAAAACGTCCCCAAAATTTGTGGGTACTTTAAACACAAAACCTTTATGTTCAGATTCTTGCAGTGAAACAGGGTAAAGCCTTTAAACAAGAAGATCCAGCTCTGATTGGTCTCAGGTCACAGATGGACCACCAAGGTGATCTCTTGATTGAAGCCATCCCCCCTTTTTGCCCTCAGCAGATCTTAAATTTTCTTTTCTCTTCTTTTGTTGAAAGAAAATCAGAACCTTTACCAATGGGTGAACTGTTTTCAGTCTGGATATAAACAAGCGTGGACTTGTAACGAAGCCGTTCGGGATTACATTCACCCTCTTGGTGGGTTAAATATTGAGACATTTTTAAAATCTTAATGCACAAAAAGACGTTTCCATGCACCCAAACGAATGTGGTGTATAACTAAAGAGAAAAAAAAGGAGGAGCAGGTGTGTTTTCGTGCGAGGCCGAAGAGTTTCCATAGGTTAATTTGAAGGGAGCAGCTCAGCTCTGTTATCACATATGACGCAGCAGCACTTTGTTTTGCTGCTGCCGTGAAAAGTGTTTTCCAGCTAACCCAAACACGGTCTGTAGTAACAGTGATATTATCTACCTGAGCACGCGGGGCCCACCTGCGGGGCTCCGACACGGAGAAGGAGATGTTTTACCTTGTCTGCACGAATGGGCCCGGAGCAGGGAGGGGAGGTGGGGGTATGTAGGAGGAAACATACGGAGAGAGAATTTTACAAGTTAACACGCATGTTGCTGTTGGGGCAGGTTGAGCCTGCAGACTCTGACTTTTCATCAGCAGTTTTTCTTCGCTGTAACGGCCACACTGTCATTAATCAGATGTCTGGGACGGATAGGCACGCAAAGGGCTGGGTTCAAGACCTTTTGTTTGGATAGATGCCGGGCTAGCTGTATAAATAGCTACTGCCTGTTTTCTCAGTGTCTTTCAGAGAAAGTTCACCTCGAGTTCTGTAGAAGTGACGCATCTGCTGATGTCCTCCTCATCAATTAGACTAGTTATGCTGATTCTTGTGTAGTTTTCCTGTGGTGCACGCGGCTGGGTGTTGCTGTTCAGCCCGACAGCTGCTGTTTGTTCCGATGGATCAATGCACATCATGTAATAACCTCGCAGCCAGTTGGAGGAGATTAGGCCTTTTTTCTCTAATCAGACTTCCGTTCCTTAATCGTATTCATTTATGAATTATCACCAGATCAATATCTAATAGCGCTCACTACAAACAGTAGCATCTGCTCACAAGCCCGAGTTTCTAATTACACTTGCAATGAGCCATGTAATGTCTACACAGATTGGGGAAACTTTAGGGTTGTGGGAGTGCGGTCTCTCTCTAAAGCGGACAGATACGAGATATGCTGGGCTGTACCTTTATCGAACTGCATCTCTGGATCCAACTATCAACTCAAAACAGGTTAATCTAAGAAGAACTAATAGTTTAAAATGTGGAAGATTTAGAAATTCAGTTCCAGGTTTATGTGAAGTTATGCTATATAATTTTCAAAAGGCTTTAATAGGCTGAAGCAACAAGTCTGTCACGGCCCTTTTTAATAGATGATAATTGAGATCACAGATACTGAATGTGGATGGAATTTAATAGATATGTTGGGATTGAAATGTTTTTTTGGGATTGTTTTTGGTGTGACTCCTTGGTAATTCCAACATCACTGCTATATTCAAAGGAAAAACCCAGGAGTGGGATGTTTCTCCTCTCAATCAAAGACTAATGGAGATTCTTCAGGTTTAGACGGTGCAAAAATAGCTCGGTGGAGCCCCGCGGTAGGTTGACAGGCAGGCAAAGCATCTCGTGCCAACCTCTATGCGTGAGTAGAGTGTTTGGATCCTATTTCAAGTTTAGACAGAAAGGGGCTGAACGTCTGCCAGGTAAACAGTTCAGCACAGGTACTGATTTGGCCCCGTGTTTACGCTAACACAAAAACAGCCTACAGCACTGCTGAATAGCGCTAGATAAAGTGAGGTGTCTATGGCTGAGATCAATCATTGCTTCTTTTCCTTCTTTATCCACCTCCCACCCCCACTTAATCTCCTTCCCGGCCCCCCTCAGTCAGCATGCGAGGGGAATGTGGCGTGTGAAGAGCTGAACCTGACGATGGCAGCAGATAGGACAGACGTCAGCTGCTCTCACCCGGCTGAAGTTCGTGACAGAAACAGTAACACAGGTTTCTCAAGTAGTGGGTCTTCTTTTCATAGGGTTAACTTTTAATTGGACCGCCATCTTGACTCAGAGTCTCTGGAAATATGTGCGACAGTTTAGGATATCGGACAAATAAATATAAAGTTAATTATTTTATCTCCTGACATCATATTTGCCATCTCAACACGATGCAATCGTCATAACGCAAACCTGTAACATTCACCTATACGTCCCTAAGGCACTTATTCCATCAGAGTTTGGATTTATTTAACTCCTGAGAGTTAAATAATTCTGTTCATAATTTTTATGGACGGAATTTCTAGGTGCAGTCATGGTGTTGAGGGGGTCCGGTTTGTTGACCTCAGGATCGGGTCGATGTGGTCCTGTTGGCGTCATCGGCCCGTGACCTCCAACGATCACTGGATCGGTTCGCCGCCGCATGTGAAGCGGCTGGGATGGAAATCAGCACCTCCAAATCCGAGGCCATGGTTCGGAAAAAGGTGGAGTGCCTTGTCCGGGTCAAGGAGGAGATCCTGCCCCAAGTGGAGGAGTTCAAGTACCTCGGGGTCTTGTTCAAGAGTGAGGGAAGAATGGAGCAGGAGGTCAACAGGCGGATCGGCGCGGCGTCCGCAGTAATGCGGACTCTGCACCGGTCTGTAGTGGTGAAGAGAGAGCTGAGCCAAAAGGCAAAGCTCTCGATTTACCGGTCGATCTTCGTTCCTACCCTCACCTATGGTCATGAGCTTTGGGTAATGACCGAAAGAACAAGATCACGGGTACAAGCGGCCGGAATGAGCTTCCTCCGTAGGGTGGCTGGGCTCTCCCTTAGAGAGGGTGAGAAGCTCTGCCATCCGGGAGGAGGTTGGAGTAGAGCCGCTGCTCCTCCGCATAGAAAGGAGCCAGATGAGGTGGCTTGGGCACCTAGTTGGGATGCCCCCTAGACGCCTCCCTGGTAGGGTGTTCAGGGCATGTCCCTCCAGTAGGAGGCCCCCGGGAAGACCCAGGACACATTAGAGAAACTATGTCTCTCAACTGGTCTGGGAACGCCTGGGGATCCCTCCGGATGAGCTGGAAGAAGTAGCTGGGGAGAGGGAAGTCTGGGCTTCTCTTCTTAGGCTGCTGCCCCCGCGACCCGACCCCGGATAAGCGGTAGAGGATGGATGGATGGATGGATGGATGGATGGATGGATGGATGGATGGATGGATGGATGGATGGATGGATGGATGGATGGAGATCAGCAAATATCCCAAATAGAAGAAGACATTTAAATAAACCAGAGTGGATTGTGGGGAAATCGGTGCAATGGTGGAAACTGACCAGTGGAAAATTATACAGGAGGATTGCTTCACTGTACAGTTGCATTGATAATAATAATGATAATATTCATGATAATAACAATACTTGATCTATATAACACATTTCAAACACAACCTGCTGTGAGTTGGCCTTTGCGTCAGGTTCACAGTTTTGCACTGCGATGTGGGTTTTACATGTGTAAGGGCAATAAAGAGCAAGCGTTAGGCCATAAAGATACCCCAAGGGGAACCCAGTGTGACATCACTCCTTTTGCATGTCTCTGCAGTGCCAGGCTGTACTTCACCTGAATGTTACCTGTACTTCAACTCTTAATTTAATTACTTAAATTACACAAGTGTTGGCTCTGATTATTTTGAAGTATCTATTTTTCCGTGTCTGTTGGTCCGACAGGGTGTGCGCACCTCAGGTAAGAATGCGGAGCAACTCAAAATAGCAACAGGTTGCTGCTATGTGAGTTCAGATTATAGTGAGGCATTTTATTTATTATTCAGACTTATTTATTAGCAACTGACACAAAGAAACCATTTGCACATATGAACACTGCATGAGGCCCTCATATCAATATTTAGAATACTTATTTACACTCACCTCCACAGTCATTTCAAACTGCTCCTGTAGATGTTTAACAATGTGAAGATTTGCGTTTTGTGACTGAATTGTTAACCATTCCCTCAACCCCAGTGCTGCAGTGGGATCCCACACAGGTAATGTTGTGGGGAGCTTTGCATTTAAAGAAGAAACCTGTTAGAATGCATGTCTCCTTCTTCAAAAAATACACACACACACACACACACACACACACAGACACACCTGGACAGATACGCAGCTGCACAACAGCAACCCTTCCACACAAACCTCTGCACTGCATGAACTTCTTTTTTTCCCTTTACAGACTTGTGAAGACACTAATGTGCAAACCTGTGCATGTGAAAGCAGCAATGTCAGCCATCAAGAGCTTCAGTGACAGACTGCTTTTGCAGCAGGGAATCTGGAGAATCTCAGCCATGCAGCGCCTCTTGTTGCCGTTCCTCTCTGCTCCCGTCCACCCACAAGCCTGTGCTTTGTTTACAGAAAGGGATGGGGGTTGGACACCCTTCACTCACAAAGAAGAAGAAGAAAAAACAAAGATGAGATACAGGTAAGAAGTCAACCGGAGACACGCAGACAAGAGTTAGCGTGTGAGCACCGAGTGCTGCAGAGGTGTGGCTATTTTTGGAGCTGTAAAGGATTCACCCACTGAGTTTACATTACTGGAATTCCACTTGTGTCAGCACTTAAAAGAAATCACTACTCCCGCTTAGCAGAGCTAAAACAACTAAGTGCCAATTTTAGGACTGACATTAACAAGTTATATAACCGTATGGTTCTCAATGACCTCAGTGGCCTGACAATTAAAGCAATTTCACTGCATTAAGCATAATTTTCCACAAGAACCTCAGGCGAAAACTTGATCCCGACCTTCTCGAATAGCATTCTCAAATAAGCCTTAATCCATATCTGGGCGGAAATGATAGCATGATACGTTCTCAATCCCTGTGGGGAAACAGTCTGATTCCAAATTGTAGAGGATAACAAAAACTGAACAGGTGTGCTCCCTTTCACGGCAAATCGCTGGAGCACAGGTGTGTGCAGCTGAAATCGAATACAGCTCTGCATCACGCCTGTGCACGCACACACACCTGTCAACCAGGAGTGTACAGTTCACTCTGTCCTCGCGTGAGTGTTATGGCAGCAATAATTACGTGCCTGTGTTTTCCTCATCTCTGGTTTTGGACTCGCAACAGTTTCCTGTCTGGGTTTCGACAACAGCGCTTTGGTTTCGCCAGAAGAAGCCGCTTCCATAATTTCAATTTGGCCAGATCACGTCTGATGACCTTCGCCTCCTCCGTCCGCTATTATCTGAGACTTATCAGCTGGATCAGTGGTGACGGTGTTAACTATAACCCTACACAATAACCCTCTAACCCTACACAAACTGAGGCATAAACTGTCGTACAGGCCCCGATGGGGTGCAGGAGACTCAGAGTGCATTTCTGGGGATAACCTGTAGACAGCAGAAGCAGCTCATAATGGCGGGTTATTATTTCCTATTGTCTTATATCCGTCTACAGATTCAGTGTAGTCGAACACAGGATCACATGCAGTGTTCTATAAGCATGCTGAGAATGACAGAGGTGATCTCTAGAGGCTTCAGGAAAGTCCGAGCCAGTGCGTGAAGGTGTGGCGGGGGAAAAAAAAGTTTAATGATTATTGCTGGCCTGAGGCCAAGCTCATAACTCATTTTACTTCTCTGGCTTTACTGTTGTCTCGCTGAAGGGTGCTGACAGGCGGAGAGTTAGTCTGACACAAAAATTTGGTTTGCAGATGTTAGGGGTGGCAGTTTACTTAGATCCTTTTGGAGTGGCTACAAACAGTGTGGTTTCACCAAAGGTGTGATGCAGCCTTGATGTGTGTTTTTAACCAGAAATTGTTATTAATGCAGAGCAGAGTTATAAAAGACTAAATACTTATCACTGTTTTGCCTTTTGGAAGTTTTTCCTCGGCAATTATGAAGTGTAGCATAATAATTCTGCCAACAGGGGGCAGCTGTAAGGGTTTCTGTGATAAATAAAAGATTGCTTCGTTTTGGGTTTGCACGCTGGGTGTTTTACGTACCTGTCCGTTCGCACCTCACTAATTACCCCCACCCGGTCCTGTGCCACGGCACCATCTACTTGTTATATAACTGGGTCGCTTCAATGGAGTCGGGCTGGAAGCCCCGCCCTTGGGCCGTCCCCTTGGAGAGTCATTATATTATAGGAAGACCAGCGTGTCTCCGGAGACAGACCTGTGCGCTGCGGCTTCAGACAGACTGAAGTTGCTTTTTTAAAAAAAACGAAAGAAAAAAACCTGAAGCGCTCCTAGACTTTCCCCGCAAACGGAAGCGCTGCACCTGCTCCACCAAGGAAGAGAACAGATTACAGCGGGGGGAACGCTTTGAGAAGAGGATTTTTTTCAGCTGGGAAATGAAACTTGAAGTTTTCTCTGCGCACCACTTCGGACAGAAGGCCATGGTGGAGTTGTGCATGGATGCAGAGGGGAGAGTCCCGTCTCCGCTCTCCGGAGACGAGCTGGGATCAGATGGGGACTGCGTGGCCAACAGCCCGGCACCTGTCGCGCAGAGCGGAGACGGCAGCAAGGGAAAGCCCTACACCCGCAGACCCAAGCCACCTTACTCCTACATCGCGCTCATCGCTATGGCAATCAGAGAGTCGAGCAGCGGCCGACTTACTCTGGCGGAGATCAACGACTATCTGATGAAGAAGTTCCCGTTTTTCCGGGGCAGCTACACCGGCTGGAGGAACTCCGTGCGCCACAACCTGTCACTAAACGACTGCTTTCTCAAAGTCCTGCGAGATCCGTCCAGGCCGTGGGGGAAGGACAACTACTGGATGCTCAACCCGCAAAGTGAGTACACCTTTGCGGATGGAGTCTTCCGTCGCAGGAGGAAGCGCATCGCCAAGAGGTCGCTGAAGGAACAGGAGGGCGCGGACAGCCCAAGTGAAAACACCCGCTATCCCACCCCAGAGGAGAGAGTGGGGGGTAGCAAGTTCTCCAGCCCCTTCACCATTGAGAGCATCCTCAGCACACCCTTCAAACGAAAGGAGGAGAGCCACGTGGATGCAGACGCACACGCGCTCGGTTTCTACTGGTCCCCAGGGGCGCACTTGCTGCCCTATACAGTGGGCTACCCGGTGCAGCACACGTACCCGTCAGAGGGCGCGCACGGAAGCATAGAGCCCGGCAGGGACACGCGCACATACCCCCAGCAGACGGCACCCAAGGGCACCCTGCACGCGCTCACGGTGCCAAACAAGGCGCGAGGTTTCCATATAGACTCTTTACTGTCCTGAAGAGTTGTGTGTTATTATTCCCTCCTTTGCTTTTTGTTTCCCCTCATGTGCACTTCCTGTGGACGACTTCCGACCCTGTCCTCTAGACCCAACTGTTGATTATTTTACAGTCAGACAAACACAGATGGTGTGTTTATATTTGTGTGCGGTGACGGGACAAATAGATGCTGTCATCGTGGAACATTCCTTGCTCTGCCCCCTCCCTCTTCCATGTTTATGAATCCATGTTCACTGCTCATTTCTACTGTAGTCTCTGACAGCAACCAAATGCAAGTGGGAAAAAAAGAAATAAATCTATTAAAGTGTATTTATATTTATCGTATTTTGGATGATCTGCTGTATGGAATGTTGTTGTATATGTAAATGAAATAAATATTGACTGAGCTGCGATGACAGCTGTCGTGATCCTGGCGTTTTCCTCATGTTTAATGATTCATGCGTAATCTTTTTTGAATAAATCACAACGTGCGACAACAAGTCCATGGATTTCACTGAGTTGTTAATTTGGGTAATCAGAAAGAGGGGAGAGAGCGTTACACCTGCAGGTAACCTGCAAGCAAAAACTGTATGGGATTCATTTAGAGAGTTGTTGTAAAACAGGAGTTAGTAAAGAAAGAAATAATCAAATAAAATAATTAAACTTGTTTCAAGTTCAGCGTGCTGCCAATTTCCAGTGACATAGATCAAGGATTAAACTCATAGCAAAAACAGCGAAGTTAAGGACGGTTTATTTCTCAACACATGAATAAGGTAAGATCAACAAATAAATCAGCTAAAATGACTCAATTAATGCAGACATGCCTGTATGATGAGGATTATTATTGCAACAATAACAATATAGGCAGGGATAATAATGATAATAATAATGATAATGATGATGATAATAATAACAATAATAATAATAACAATAATAATAACAATAATAATAATAATAATAATAATAGCTGTTTATTATGTTTCTTGAGCGTCCTCGGACGGTTTTGATAATGTCGCTACAGAAGAAGAAAATCCTTGAAAATTATACCCCGACGACAACAGAGGGTTTGTAGCTAAATTATTTGTCAAGGATCTCGTTCGTGTATTAAATTTTAACACAGTCCCTTGGGATGAAAAACGATTCAAAATTGAAAAATGTTTTCAAACGTTTCGAAAACTGTTTCGTCGAACTTTTCTAAACTTTGTCACGTGTCATTATTTTTCTTGTCGAGCCTGTTTAGATGCAGCGCCCAGTTGCTCCACGCGACCCCCGATTGCTCCGCGCGTGCCTGAACGCGCAAGAACGCGCAGAAACGCGGAACGATCCGACAGGTGACAGGTGAGACCCGCGCCTGGTTTCAGGGACAATGCTGCAACCTGCAGGTGAAACGCCAGAACAGCACACCTGTCTGTGCCGAAGCCACGTGACCCGCGTCTCCATGGCAGCCCTTTGTTTACAAACATCCCCCCTTCGGCTTGTCCTGAATCATGTGGAGCCAGTGCGGGGACGCGGTCTGACCCGGGACCGAGTGTAGCCCTGTAAGTCATTCAAGGTGGGTACAATGTTAGGAAGTCCGACAAATGGACCGCGCCTGACCTTCCAGAGTCCCGGTGGCTGCTCCAAACCTGCCAGCTCCGAAACAGGAAACCCTGAGGGGAACGAAAAAGATAAATACCATGATATTACCGGTCAAACACCTGATAAAGGCTTCGTTTTCATACACGACTGTTGAAAGCCTGGAAGAGCGCAGAACTACATGATTAATACAAGTTTGGTCGATAAAGAAGTTTAAAGAGCTGTGCTCTTTTCCTTAAAGTGGTTTTGTTTACGTAATTGAAATCAGTTTCTGACCATTGTGATTGGTCAGAAGGAGGTCGCCTGCGGTCAGACAAAACTCTCCAAATTGTCGTATTTTATGGGATAAACAATTTTTCAGCCTAAACATGAAAATAAACAGAAGGCCCTATTATGTCGGTTCACACGGGCCTCCGTGCGCGACTGAGCCCCAGAGAGCAGCTCTTCAGCACAAACCACCGCGGAATAACTCGCGGTGGGCCGCCGACCACTTCACATTTCCAACAAGGTTAATTTGGGAGTGCAAATCATCCCGGTGCGTAAGAGCAGCAGCCGGAGCGACGTCTTCAAAGCTCCGGAGAACAAAGATTCCCTCTGCAAGCATCCTGATCTCGGCGGGGGTCAGACGTTCTGATGTCGCAGGAAATTTCTGGGTCCGTTCAGATCTTCGCGCCCGCGCGTTCCTGTGCGCGCGCGTGTGTTATAATTCCTAAGCTGCAGATTCTTTGTTCTGCAATGTGGAAATGGAGTTTAGTTGCCTTACTGTTTGGGAAGTTCATATTTGTATGGACTAGTTTCCTCTAATATATAGGTGTATAGATATATTTATGTAAAAAGAGTCATATAGCATGACATGTCGGACAAATCCGTGTGTGATGTCTCCAAAGGGGAGGAAACTGTCGACGCCCGTTCGCCTAATTTCGCTTTTCTCTCTAATGAACGTGAGGCCCATGGGACCGGCTCTGGCCCGGGGCGGTAAGCTGACACTGGCGCGCTGTGTGTGGTATCCAGGGCCGGGCTTGATGGAAAAAGCCTGCTTCCACTCATGTCAAAGTCATTTACTCAGAACAACCCCCCGCTTACACACGCACGGTGAAGACCACCGCCTCCCCATCTCTCACACTCCTTACCCCAGTGCGCCACCGCGACAGTTTGTTTTTGTTATCCTCTGGACCCGTTCGGGAGGAAATTATGAGCAAAATAACACAAATAATGCAAGATTGTCCGCTCGTATTGCTCCGCGGAGATGCTTTTGGATCCTTTCTGGCGCAACTGTTGCAGAGTTTGGAGAATCGAGATTTCTCTGGTGTATTTTATTGTACGTTGGCGTGTTAAGAAACTATACAACCTGTTGCAGATCAGGCTGAGATCACAGCGTCACATCTGCATTTTCTTTTGTTTTCGATAGGTGTGTGTGTGTGTGCGTGTGTGTGTTGGGAGGGGGGTGTCGTGTGGCGCTGTTAATTAGTTCGCCGGGGGGAGGTTTGATAGACGGCTTAAATGGGGTTTTGCCCGAACACGGGGAGTTGAGGGGCTTCAACGGTGCCTAGGAAGGCAACTGCACTTGGGCCTGGTTTGGCAACGACGAAGAGGGGGGGGGGGGGGGGGCTGGATTCGCCACTGATGTCAGAGATTTGCAGGCCCAGAGTGGGGCTGAAGAAAGGAGAGGGGAGGGGGCTCTCGCAGAGGGGAGAAAGATTTATGAAATGATAGGTGCTCGAGCTTTGTTTGGCTGGACTGTTGTGCGCAATAAGTCACAGAGTTTTCCCGTTTCCTCCGCATGACGGACTATTAAGGCAGCTGATGGCCACCCGGCAGGCCACAACACCACTTCGCGCCGCCGTGACACCCAGGAGAACCTCTACGTCGAGCCCTGGACACTCGGTCTCCGCTGGATAACCAGCCCCCCACTCTCTCTTCCTCTTCCTCTCTCTCTCTCTCTCTCTCTCTCTCTGCAAGTGGGTTCTGCATGCGTCAAGGGAACATTGTGCGTAACGCTGGAGTCGTGCGTAACTGGAGACCGATTCTACTCCATTTTGGATTGGGATTGTGCATAACATTGGCGGCGTAACGCTCGCCTGCGAGGACACCGACCCCTGGATCCAGAGACATTCCTCTTCCGAGATATTTTGCGTCTCGCCTTTTCTCCCTCCCTTTCCACACTCCACGCCAGTCGTACGTCAGAGCTGAGATGACGACCGAGACCCCTCAGCAGCAGCTGGACCCTCCGCCTCCTCTGAGATCCAGCCCGGCGTCCGGCGTTCTGCACCCAGCCATGCTGAGTCCACAAGCCGCCACGGAAAGTTCGTCGAGCGCCATTAAAGGAAAGAAGACAAGCTCGGGTTTGCGGCGACCGGAAAAGCCTCCTTACTCCTACATCGCTCTCATCGTAATGGCAATACAGAGCTCCCCAACCAAGAGACTGACGCTCAGCGAGATCTACCAGTTCCTCCAGGCGCGCTTCCCATTCTTCAGGGGTTCATATCAGGGCTGGAAGAACTCAGTTCGACATAATCTTTCCTTGAACGAGTGCTTCATCAAGCTGCCCAAGGGGCTGGGCAGGCCGGGGAAGGGCCATTACTGGACCATTGATCCGGGCAGTGAGTTCATGTTCGAGGAAGGCTCCTTTCGCCGCAGACCAAGAGGCTTCAGGAGAAAATGTCAAGCGCTCAAGCCCATGTACCGGATGATGAACGGCATAGGATTCGGCACCTCCATCCTGCCGCAGAGTTTTGACTTTCAGGCTCCGTCCGCCACCCTGGCCTGTCACGGCAACAGCTACAACTTGGACATGATGAGCAACTCCATGGCCGGGGGCTACGACGGGCTAAGCGGTGGCCACCACGTACCCCACATGTCTCCGAGTCCTGGCTCCACGTACATGGCGAGTTGTCCGGTGCCGCCCAGCGGGGAGTACGGACCGGACAGCAGCAGCAGCCCCGTCCCGTCCTCCCCCGCCATGGCGAGCGCGCTGGACGGCCACTCTCCGTACGCCACTACTTCCGCACACTGGGCATCCTCCGGCGGGTCCCCATACATCAAACAGCAGCCTCTGGCCTCCAGCAGCCCCGCATCCTCTGGTTTACACTCTGGCATGTCCGCATACTCCCTGGAGCAGAGTTATCTCCACCAGAACGGCAGGGACAGTCACAGCAGCGACATCTCAGGTAGGACCATGGCGCGTCTGGATTTCGGTGGGGTTGAAATAAATCCGTGATATTAAATATTTGTCTCTGAACATTGTCCAGTTGATCCGGCGGACCGACGAAGCCGCCTGCTGTGCAGATTTCTCTGCAGCCCAGGCCGATTTCCAACTTTTAATCGGAATATAATTAGGAATATAAAGGACGGAATGGCTGATCAGTCAATAACTGAAAGAGGAATTGACGTTTTTATTTTATCGGGCCAAAACAAGGTTTGGGGGGGTATTTCCCTGCGTTTCCTCCAGTCTAAATGCTTTTATTTATTTTTTTTAAATAATTTTCAAAAGCTTAAATAAATATGGCCCTTCAGTAAAAGCAGCCTAATAGAGTCAGCTGAGGTGTTTGGAGTCGCTGGTGCTCTGGAGGAGTTTTAATCCTCTCAACAATTGTTCCCTGGGTATTTTTGCCTCATTGACAGAGTCAAACACGCTTTTATGGCGGCGCTCTCTCCGTTAGTTCCCCGTCGTTAATCCGAGCACCGCAGGCCGAAGCTTCCCTCCAGTCTGGGGAGTCACCGAGCCGAGCAGCACGCTGAGGCCCCGGAGGGTCCCGCATGTTAACCAAACAAAGGCAGTGCGGGTCGGACCACACCGGCCGAGGGATTGGATCAGACCTGATGAAGCTTTACGAAGCGTCTGAGCCGGAGTGCGTGAAGGCTGCGGGGTCACTGTCGCTCCATGTGTGTGTGTGCGGCCCGGAGGATAAAGTCCGCTGTCTTTCCCCAGAAAAAACACTCACATCTGGAGTCCTTATGACCCCGCAGAAGCCAAACATTCCATTTATTTTTCTGAGTCTGGAAATAGAAGCTGGCTCACGGAGTCTCATTTAAATATTCACGCTGTTTTCACGCGTGAAGAATCACTAACAGGCTCATAAAAATATCATTTTAACTAGTTTGATAACTTTATTTGAATAATAAACTATAATAAATACTTGAAGATTCCACAATATTAAAAAAAAAAGTCTCCAACCATAAGGACATCCGGTTTATGTTCGCAGAGAGTAAACTAACATTAAAACAGGTAAATTGAAACCTGAAAGTTGTTAACGGTCACGTGACCTTTGGAAAAAAAATTACATGATTTTTTCTGCTGTACGTCTAAAATAAGTTATAATTTTTGGCCATTTAATAAAAACAGAAGCATATCACTTTTTCTTCCTTTTACTGTTTTGCGGTTCTGTAGGAAATAGTTGCTGAAATCAAAGGAATTCTTATACTGTCATCTTGTGGAAGATTTATACACGACAAGTGTGGAAAGTTGCTTCTCACAAACTAAATCACGCGTTTAAAAAACGAGCCCAATGCTAATATAGGTATTTATGAGTATTTATGAGTAAGGAATGACCGTCTTCTGTCACTTCTTTAGATTTCAGCTCTTTAGACCCATCGTGCAGATCTTTATCTTTCTATTTCCCACTGAAATCTCACTGATGTCTGTTAAGACGCACGTGTGTGATGACCACCTGTGTTCCCCCCGCAGTGGGCATCCCGCGCTATCAGAGCCACTCCTCGGTGTGCGACAGGAAAGACTTCGTGCTCAACTTTAACGGCATCTCGTCCTTCCACCCGTCGGCGGGCGGCTCCTACTACCACCACCACCACCACCACCACCCGCAGAGCGTGTGCCAGGACATCAAACCCTGCGTGATGTGAGCGCTGCCGCCACTCTGGACTCCCGCACGGAGCCCCCGCGGAAGCTGCACGTAGACGAAAAGTGGACATTTCTGAAGATTGTCTCTTTTTTTTATGAATAATATTATTAATTTGAAGGATCCGCACCGGGATGTACCGTGCTGCTCCCTCACGCTTCGCCTCCGACGCGGCTGAAGAGTTTTTATTTGGCTGCACTGAAGGAAATGAATGAAGAACCTCCAGAGGCCTTTAAAGAGAACCACTGTGCCCAAAACAACCAAGACCAGCGTTTACTTCTTCAAAAGAAGCTTCAGAAATACGACATTTGATGCGTTTGCTCCAATAACAAGTGCAAACTAAATGTAATCTATGTACTTATGTTCTATCTTAACCACACACGACGCTTCATGCTTCAAAGATGAACTGCAACGTTGCACTTATTGTATAACCGACTCTGTCCTGTAAAATGCCTCAATAAAGCTGACATATATTTTAGGCTACTTTGTCCTGACGTGATTTCAGCTGAAGATTGTTGCAGGGCTTTAAATGTCACGAGCACGTCTCCAGATCTGAGATCAGCGCTGAAAATGATCGCGTAGAATACAATTCAATTGATTTTAGAGAAATAAAGAGTCGCCCGGTCACGTTGGATGAAGCCAGATAGGCTCCAAAGAGAAAGGGAACTCCGTGTAAATCGGTTTAAATGGAAGGTGTATTGCTAAACAAAAACAAACAAACAAAAAAGCAAATCCAGAATACATCTTTTTAGTCTTTTAGTTTAGTCATCTTTTTCTTTCTACCAGCATTGTCAGCAGAGATGAACTAAGCTTTTTTGTTGTCGCGTTGACGCGCAGAGAACTTTTCCAAAAAGTTGAGAGATTGAAATTCAGCTTCATATGAAGAATTATTATACTGCATGTTTACGACGAACAGAAAACGACAATTTAGTTTGTATTATTTCACAAATGTCCCGATTCTTTTGAGAGCGGACGTATTTTTAAGTGTATTTTCTAAATGAATACTTCCCCACGCAGGGAACTCGACAACTGACGCGCAGCAAAGATCTTTCATTTCACTATTTATGACGAGAACTAATGTTGAAATTCAAAATTATTTTCTGCTAGATTTTTATGAACATCAAGGGGTTGTACTGTCCTGACAATGTTGCCCCATTTCAAGTCATCACAAAACCTTTAAGTGTATTTGGATGTGGTTTAGATTCTGTCTATTAATCGGATTATTTAATCTATTTGGTGTCTTTTGTATGCATCTCGGTGCGATTATATATCTAAAAGAAAGATAATTTTTCACCTTATTTAAACGATGTTTGCACCATGAGGAATAAAGACAAAAATCTAATAAAAACAGAGATTAAAAAAAAACAAACAAATTCTGCGTGTTTTAAAGGAGACTGAAAATCTCCAGTTTGCACATTTACGCAGAGGAACAAATGTAGTTACAGTGCGTGTGTGAAGAAGTAACATACTGGTATTTTTAGAAACCAGTGCACATCAGAGCTGCCAACCAACCAGAGACCAGAAGTGTTTTAGCTGCAGCATCTGGCGTTCAAACTATTTTAAATAACTGATGAAAGACAAAAGCGTCTGAAAATTATGATTTGTGCTTAAATTAATACATCCACGCGCTTATTTTTCATGCTTGTATGGCTCAAAACTAAAATAAAATATTAATTTGGGGATAATCTTTGCAGACTTTGCAGTGCTTTGGTCCTCAGACACAACAAATGTGTCTACGATTCAAATATTGAGTAAAAAAAAATAAAAACCAAAAACCTCACAATAAAATACCGAAACGTATATGATTGTCATCAGTTGCAATAGTAATAGTAGAATTAGTGAGCTATGAATTCAAAAGTTAATTTGTTTTTTCCGTGCAGGTTTCTCTCTTATATGCTGGACTTTGTCGCCATCTAGTGGTCACGCTAGATAGGCTCATTCTGTGATGACTGGCCAGAAAAACAGCATATTTGTAGTTTAAAAGTAACACCTGCAGTATTCTTGTATCCCATTAAACAGTATCCAGTGATCCACTGTAGTGATAGTGTGTGGATTATTATTTTATTTTCAAAAAGGACTTCGACTGGGGCCAAGTATATATGCAATTTTCTTCTTTTCTGCCAGGTCCCCCCCCCCCCCCCCTTTTTCATTTGATTAAAAAAAAAAAAAATCCTGTTTTGTAAGATAAAAAAAGCACAGACATGAATATGACCATCTGCACGTGTATAAGATAAAGGGTCCTTATATCATAAAAATGCAGTTTAGCATAACATTTAGTTTAGCATTTGTATCACTGTAAAATATCAGGAAACCTCATGTAATATTGTCCCCTGAATTATTTGTGCTAATTGGCAAAAAGTTGAACTAAAGTTTGAACAGCATGTTTCAAATTCACCAGACTTACAGAGCTGAAGCTGTCATATCCTCCTCCTCATCATCATCCTCTTCCTCAGACATCTCAGTTTACTCTAAGGGATCAATCATTCTGCATTAGCCAGTTGAAAAAAAACCCCATTATTATTGACATGAAAGTGATGGATCCATCAGCTTTACCTGACTGGTGGTGGCACTTCCGTGCAGCAGGTCCTGAAAGGCACATAAAGAAGAGAAACAGTCTCTGGTGGTATTTCATGACGCTCTGCCCCCTGCTGGACACCGTTGGTAAACATTTGTCTTCTGACCCTCCCACATTCAACACTTAGAAGAACTCTGACGGTTCTTATCTCCACTCTAGAAGAACCATTTGCAGTGTTGCATTTGTAAGAGTGTGACATAAGGATGATAACAAATTAAAAGATCGGAGGTGGCTGCGTCTGACTGACAGAAACACGAGGAATGTTTCACATCAGCGTTTCTCTGGATGACAGAAAAAACTTTTTAAAGGGAGATAAAGAAGTCAGTGTTGGCGTAATGATTCGGATATTTGCCTTTGACTTCCTTTGATATTCAACACAGCCAATACAGGACTGAGACATACTGAAATCCATCAATCTCGTGGGAAAACAAAATTAGTCCTACCAGTTGAGGATGGTGGTCAGGTAAATAAAACTAAATCAAACAAAAAAAAAAATGACGAAAAGGTCAAAAACGATGATTGGAAAACGACATATCCCTGCCTAAACATGCCTCTGACCTGATTCCATCATGGAGGTGGGAGACGTTAACCAGCTTAACCAGTTATTGGTGATTATAAGAGCTTCTCCGTGTCTTCCTTTAGGGGGATGTTAGCAGTCATTATCAGTTTTCTGCGACAGAAGGAACCCTTGAATAAGAAAAAAAAGGAAGAAAAGGGAAAACAGGAAACAAAATCGAAAAACCCCAGAGGAGCCTGCGGTTCACAGCATTCCCAGAAGGGGGCAGTATTTAACTAAATTTGGTGTCCTGCTGCGTGAACTCTGTATCTCTGTGTCCTCTCTATGTCCTTGTAGAAATATTTCCATTTAATTCCACCTCTTTCAGAAAAAAGAATTTAGATTTTATGCAGAAAGATCCTTCATAAAATGAACATAACCAGTTATTTAGAGAAATGAGCTTCACAGCAGTGAAGGTCGTCATCTGGAAACTAGAGAGAATAAAAACATGGAGAAACGGATCAAATAATGCCTCCTGACTTGATTTGAAATGGCGTGCAAATATAGACTGTTGAGGGAGTTTGTGCTCCACCATGTGTGAGAATTAAACAAATCATCATGAGCTTAAATCAGAAACAGTGAAGTGTGGAGTAAAAACCTTCCCGCTTGTAGTTCCCAGGGCCTTATTTGGAGTACCAGACAAATGCGGGTATTAAATATCAGGATTGAGGGGAGTCCCACACTGGGAGACACTGTGTGGCCTTGAGAACACTTGTACCCACCTCGAACCAATCAGAACATTAATGTTCTGCACATGGATGATTGGCAGCTATTTATTTAAGAACCGGTTCCAATGTCCTTCTGAGGGCATGACTTTGAGGTCCTGGGATATTTATGAAAGCTGTCTTAGTTTAATTAGGACTTTATATAAACACTGCTGATGACAGAGAAGTTTCAAAGTCACTTCACTCCAAAACCTCCCAGATAACCATGTGAAATTATAGTAACAAAAACACTGTAATGAAATATTCTACAATAAATGTCTGATATTTCAGTTGTGCAATTAATACATAACAAAATTAGCAGGTATAATAGACCAAAACGTGCTCCTAAAATGACTTGTCTTCATTATTAGTGTAATAGCATTAATCTGACAGCAGAGGGCGCGGTGCGTCATCAAATACATCTGAAGCTCGAAAAACCTTTGGTAGGCGTGATTAAAGAGTCAAGATGAAGTGGACTGTAGTTGCTATAAGTAATATCTCTCCATTATTTAGTGTAAATAATACATTTTTAAAAAATGAGATTGGTTAGTTAATGACAAATGTGTGCAATTTCTGGTTCTATGGCTGGATTGTAAAGTTCGGATGGATGGATGGATGGATGGATGGATGGATGGACGGACGGACGGACGGACGGACGGACGGATGGACGGATGGACGGACGGATGGATCGACGGATGGATGGATGGATGGACGGATGGATGGATGGACGGATGGATGGACGGATTTCATTTTTTGACAATAACTCGCAGTCACATACTTTGACCACTGGAGGGCAGAAATGTGCCGTGTGTTCATTATTAAAACACACGACGCTGTAACTATTCTTTCAGCTACTTCTGCATTTTTAAATTTAGTTTATAGCAGTATATTATATAAATGTTATATAAATAACAAATTTTAATTGTTTGTAACAATATGATACCTATGTTTTTATTAATCTTTCAGTGGTAATAGATGCATTTTAGAAACTCCGACAGGTCCGAAATCTAATTATTAAACACCATAATTGACTTTGTACGAATAATTCCGAGCTAAATAAGAATATCGGGGCGCTCACGCATAAATGCATATAGGTAGTTGAAATAAAGTTTGTTCCCTTCGACAGATGCAAATCATAGAACGGGAACCAAACGTGATGTTCTTATTTTGTGGCTTTATTCAAGACAAGACCGTTAAGAAATTGAGAAGTTTTTGTTTTTTTTAAATACTAATGACAATCTGTTTTCTCTTTTTAATTTACGCTTAAATTCATCTGTTCCTAAACAAGTTGCAAATGTTTTATTTGCCTATAAACGAAATTTTACGTCTTTGTCGATTCGCATTCAACTGTTTTCAATCAAAATGTAGATTTTTTAAATATTTTAAGGTTAAATTGTATGACATTAAATAAACCTTATAAAAACCTATTTGTAAAATTCAGTATCTTAAAAATACCAGCAAATAATTGCGCCCAAACATCATTTACTGAATCGAGCAATTAATTCAGATATTTCAGATTGTTGATTAAAATGCGTCGCATTGACAGAAATACACACAGAAATACAAGACAGCAACTTATTTAAATACCACGCGAGAATAGCAGAATAAATCAATTAGAATGTTGTTTTTTAGTCCTCAGTTAGGTTAAGAAAGTAAATATTTCGATGAGCTGAGCTTCTTTATCTCTGAGGGCTTCTAAAATATCCACAACCTTGTTTTTTGCTTGTTTGTTTCTTTATTTTCTTTCTAACGTTTCTGTTCACATAAAAGAGCGTTTGTGGAGTTCTACTGACTCGTTGGTCGGTGTGAACGAACATCTGGGGGGGGGGGGGGGGGGGGGTCGCCATCCTCGCACATCTCACCTCAGCGTGAGCTGGAGGCCAGAGAAGCTCTGACTCTCACCCACCTTCACCAAATGATCCTCAGTTCACCCTTGATTAGGTTTCACGCACCGCCCCCCGCACAGCCGGGGTCGTGCGGGACGGAGAGGACAGGGCTCTTCCGCAGCCCTTCATCTCTGTGTTTACTCAGAGAGCTGAGAAGATTGTCACATCAGCATCCATCATCGGACCGAGGGAAGGTTTTCCCAGGTGAACTACAGGCCGGGCGGCCCGTCTGAGGACGCAACGAAGCCAAACCTGGATCAGAATCACACTCAGCAAATGACTTCTGTAAATAATAATAATAATACGAAATTAAATAAATCCACGTCTGAGCTAAGAGAAGAGGGGGATCGGAGGAAGAGGAGGGGGGTGAGGAGGAGGACGGGGGGGGGGAGTGGAGTAACTTTTGTCGCCATGCAGCGTTTCCACAAGTTCATTTCGCCCTCCAATTGGCTGATGAAGCACACATGTGGGGAGGAGCAGCGCGAACAGCCAAAAGGGAAGAAAAACGTGAGCGGAGAAAAAAAAAAACCCGTGTCGGCTCCTGCTCCTCCAGCCTCTCGGCCGCCTGCGCCTCAAATGTTCTCTGCCGCAGTGCGCCCACATTCCGCTTCACCGGGGCGAGCTGCCGCGTAGGGGACTTCCAGAAGACGCGCAGGGAGGAGAAACTCTGACAGGGCCGCGGCTCGAGCTGTGAAGGCTTCTGCGGAGACGCACTTGGAGAGGGTTTACGCATTGCGCAGGATGCAGGCGCGCTACTCCGTCTCCAGCCCCAACTCTTTAGGAGTTGTTCCGTACATCAGCAGCGACCAGAGCTACTACCGGGCCGGAGGAGGATACACCGGGATGCCGGCGCCCATGAGCATGTACTCCCATGCGGCCCACGAGCAGTACCCAGCCAGCATGGCCCGGGCGTACGGGCCGTACACGCCTCAGCACCAGCCCAAGGACATGGTCAAACCTCCATACAGCTACATCGCCCTCATCACCATGGCCATCCAGAACTCAGCGGAGAAGAAGATCACGCTGAACGGGATTTATCAGTTTATCATGGAGAGGTTCCCATTCTACCGGGAGAACAAACAGGGCTGGCAGAATAGCATCAGGCACAATCTCTCTCTGAACGAGTGCTTTGTCAAAGTGCCCCGGGACGATAAGAAGCCTGGCAAGGGCAGCTACTGGACTTTGGACCCGGATTCCTATAACATGTTTGAGAACGGCAGCTTCTTACGGCGCCGTAGGAGGTTTAAAAAGAAGGATGTGCAGAAGGAAAAAGAGGAGCGGCAGGAAAAGGACCCCTGTTCCCGCACCCCAGGCAGGGAGCAGGACACCCATGTGACGGGATCTCAACCGGTCCGGATCCAGGACATAAAGACGGAAAACGGGACCACGACTCCACCTCAGGCCGCTTCCCCGACCCTGATCGCGGCCGTACCCAAGATCGAGAGCCCTGACAGCAGCAGCAGCAGCAGCAGCAGCATGTCGGCCGGCAGCCCGCACAGCGTGCCCTCCAGCCGGTCACTCAGCATGGACGGGCCCGAGCACCACCACCACCACCACCACCACCACCAGCACCACAGCCAGGCCCCGGCGCAGGGCTTCAGCGTCGACAACATCATGACCACCCTGCGCGGCTCCCCGCACGCAGAGCTCTCCCCCCCCATCATCGCCTCCTCCAGGACAGGTATCACCCCGTCGTTGTCGCTCAACTACTCCCCAAACCAGACGCCCGCCTACAGCTCCGCGACCTGCAACCAGAACATCTCCACGAACTCCAACGCCACCTACCACTGCAACATGCAAGCCATGAGCTTGTACGCAGGGGACCGATCATCCGGGGGTCACCTGGCACCGTCCACCACGGTTGATGAGGTTCTACCCGACTATTGCATCACCACGACCACCGCCTCCCCACTCGGACATGGCAACGGGAGCCAGGCGGGCCAAGACGGCCACCATGCGCACCAGGGGCGGCTGGCGTCATGGTACGGGGACTTGAGCCACCTGAGCCCGGCTTACCAGGCGCAGCAGCAGAACTTCCACTCGGTGCGGGAGATGTTTGAGTCGCAGCGCATCGGCCTGAACGGCTCCCCGGTGAACGGGAATAACAGCTGTCAGATGACCTTCCCGTCCGGCCAGTCCCTGTACCGCACGTCAGGAGCGTTCGTTTACGACTGCAGCAAGTTCTGAACAGCAACCCGCCCTTTAAATTAATGACTAATATATGTTTCCTATATTTTTCTGTACTTTCGGTCTTTTGTTCACACAACGAACGGACGCCAGAGGTTCAGACTCTGTCGAGGCGTGTGTAACATCACGAGCACGTAAGTCTGTTTTTGGCTCTAATACATGACTAAATTATATCCTCATATAGTAATTTATTTTTAGGAAAAGGAAGAGTGGATATTATCAAGGACCAAAATCTTTTTTTTTTCTTTTTTTAAATTTTTTATTTCTTTAAAATGTCCCGGTTCTTGTGTAGAAATATGGGGGGTAGGGGGGTGGGGGGTCTTTGTAGTTTACACCAGCCTATTTTTTATTCATTTTGTCCTTTTGTCTAAACCATTTTGAAGGCGTGACATTTTGTTTGTTTAATAAAGTGCCATCTATTTCATTTTAACTCGAGTGATTTTTCAGATAATCGAATAATCCAAAAACTAAATCAACTAAATCAATAAGAGTTAGAAGAACCAGACGGAGGTCAGGCTGCTGCAGAGATAAGATATCAGGCGGTCCTACAAATTATGGAACCTCAGTGGGTTCAAGGCCTGCGTGCGTGAGGTTTGAGTTCATCAGAATCTACAGCGTCTATTTACACACAAAAAGGTGAACGGAATTATTCATGTTTTACAATGTTTACTCGGAGGTCAAATTCATTAAGTCAAATTCACGCTTTAATAAAGAAGGCAGGTAAAAAGAATGGGGGTAAATAAACACGCGTGACAGGCCTCATTAGCAGAGTTAATCTGTCACTATAGAAACAGAGCGACCCTTTGCTTTAGGTCCAAAAATGGAGGAAAATAGCTGAAATTTACGCGTGTAACGTTGACACGATGCGCGCAGCACCTTGTTATTATTAACCTCATCTAAAATCCCTTTTTTTTCCCACTTTCCTGATTGTAAAACTGAGACTATTGGCCCGTTCGCAGTTGTTGCAGGAACCTCGAGTGTGTGTGAGCGTGTGTGTGTGTGTTAATGAGTCAGGGAGACGCCAAAATTACAGCGCGCAAACGCTCCCAAGGGCCACCAACGCGATGAGTCAAGCCAATAAAGCTGAGGCAAACAAGTGGTGCTGCGGGGGGGCAGATGCAGAGAGACATTTGAAACACGGATTAGACTAAACCCACAGGAAAAATGTTTGCAGTCATTTAAAAGGTTCGGATGGTTCAGATCAGTCTTGTTAATTGAGCGTCGGTGTGGATAAGAATGAAGTCTGGAAGCTTTTGCAAGAGGCTCCGCGGGGCTGCGGCCCCCACCACGGTTTACAGATAATTAAAGAAGAAAACAGGAACAAACTTCACTCGTCAGGAATTGACACATTATTGGATGGCAGAGCCACAGGCGGCCTCGTGTGAGCTCCGTTTGGCACCTGAACGCATCAGGCTGCACTTTTTCGCAGGGCCTGATTTGTTGCACAACACCAAACAAGTAAAAACAAAGGAAAGTAATTAAAAAATAGGGCCAAGTGACACACGTTGTGACGCAAAAATGTCTGCGAACTGGTTTGGCTTTCCAAGTTAAGATGGATCGAAACGTTTAACATTTCGGTTCCAAATCAAAGCGCCAGTATTGAAATACAGCGCGAGGTTGTCGCGTAGACTTTAGATTTAAATTTAGCAATCAGGACTGAAAATCTAATATTAGATTCCAGTACAAAAACAGAAGAGCCGTGCGCGTTTTCCTGAACTCCGCATTCGAGCCCGAAAGAGGAACTCTCTAATCCCGCAGAATTGAACACAAATTTGCTACTTTACGACTTTCCTCGAGGAATATTTAACGTCCCAAATCTTTAATTTAGAATGCACCTCAAAGCTCCCCCGAGCCTCGGCTGTCTGTCACAAATGAGATGTTCTACATGGATTTCACGGTGGTGATGTCTTTACTCCCGCTGCTCCTCGTGCAACAGGCCTAAAATGATGGATTATTACACATTTATCTTTTTTTTAAGAAAGAAGGCTAATTTAAAGCAGAAGTGGGGGATTGATTCCACCATTATTAGCACTAGATTAATTGGTGTGATCCTCGTTTAAAGTGAAAACGTCCGACGGGTTGGATTCAAAACTCCTGATCAGATTTTCCTTCCGTGGCTCGTCATTGTCCATTAGACTGACAGAAAACAAACTCGCGTGGATTTCTGGGATTTGCGGCCACCTCGTCGGATTAAATTGAGCGTTCATCTGTTTAATCTCCTCTAAACGTGTGTTTAGGAGCTTCAAAGGTTCGGTTTCCAGAACCAAGAATCCAGATTAGAGTGCCAACAGTAAACCTGATCACGGCCCATCACAGGCCCGTCAAGTGCACCTGCAAGAGCGCGCGTGTGTGTGTGAGAGAGTGTGTGTGTGGTTTCAGGGGCTCGAAAACAACCCCGGAGACACATCTGGATCCAATCTGGACTCCACTGAGCAGACGCAGCGCTGTCCAGGTCGATCACAGACTTTTTTTTAAAAAAAAGGATGTGTGCGTGTGTGCGTGCGTGTGTACCCGCAAAACCCAAGAAAAAAAGATGACATTTCAGCCTCTGTACGAGTTAAACTGCGCCACAGAATTTGGCAAGTTTAGTCTCACTTCTATGCGCAATTAATACAGAAAGGGGGAAATAATAATTACAATAGTAATAACACTTCATTAGTTATAACAAGGCCTTGAGCAGTGATTGGAGAATAAACCGTCTTAAATCACATCGAAAATCGGAATGACACTTCATTTAAACCAAAAACACATTTAAGAAAATCAGGCAAACTTAATTAAAACTCGGCTTTGATTAAAAAAAAAAAAACCCGTTGAAACAGAAATAAATATTTACCACAGAACAGGATCGGATTGACGGAGAAAACCCAACTGTTGGAATGGGAAAAACGGACTTCCTGTTGAAAACAAGAGTTCAGTGTGCAAATAAAAATCCTAGAAACCCGCAGGGCGCCAGACACACGCACAAAAGTCACGATCATGAACATAACGTGCAAAGGTTCAGAATTTATTGTAAAATCTTCATTATACCAAAAGAGTTCCAACAATAGATAATTAATAAAACCTCTTAATATTCCAGATAAAATAAAACAAAGAAAAATTTAAAGCACCTTCATTTTTTTACAACAAGTAACCCGAGAAACACGAAACCGCGTCTGACAAAAGGCAAAGTGAGGAAATCATAAAAGGCAAATGTTGGTCCGCCACCGGTTCGGGTGGTTCGGACTCAGGAGTGTCTGCAGGGCTCCTGCTTCTGGTTCTGGATCTGGTCTCAAGCATTTGGGTTTTTCTTCATGAGCTCAAGGTCCATGTCCACCATCTCTTTCACCAGCTCCTGCAAGACGCAGGAGGTCAAAGGTCAAAGACGATGGGTAGGAAGCAGATTCGTAAATAAGACGATATATTCTTAAAAAAAAAAAAAGTTGCATCAATAAATATTAAATATCTAATATTCAGTCTCTAAATCAATGTTCTTGGAAAATGAAAATGTTTGGCAGATGAAAACATATAAAAACAGGAATTGCGCAATTGTAGGCGATGGCTGTTTTTTAGTTCTTTTATTTGTTTATTGAGGATTGAAGATAAAATTTTCCAAATGTTTCCCTGAAAACCAGTCAAAGGTACATGAGCCCAACTCATCCTCTGAGCGACAGAAATAGGCGACATGCCTGCTCTTTACTCATTTTATCTGATCCAGCATGTCATTTTATTGTATTTTTCCGCTCTCAGAATTCCTTCCTGCCCTCCTACTGTCAGAAAAACATGGGCACTTCGATCTCCTGCTGTTTTCTGCCTCCAACATAAATCATTTCGCCTGAATTTTAATGTCTGTTTGCTATTTTTGCCTGGTCCTCCATGACGCCTCCATGATATTTCCCTGCCCGGGCTCATGCAGCAGAAGATTCTCACTAAGATGCAGATTCCTGCGTACCTCAAAGGTCACCTTTGGCTTCCATCCTAAGACCCTCTGGGCCTTACTGTTGTCGCCTTGTAGGAATTCCTGTTGTTGGAAAAAAATGAGATAACGAAGGAGAGAAAGAAAAGGAAAAACAAACAGTCAGTTTCGAGCCACAGCGACACAAAATCTCTCCCCCCCCCTCTCTCTCTCCTCTTCCAGGGAGGAGACGGAGGTCAGAGATCCTCGTTGTCATTAATCCTCTCTCGTGGCTTTTTAACCACGGATCCGTCCAGACCTCCCGGTTTGTGCCAGACGGACTGGGCCATAATGAATTGTGGGACTCTTGTGGTACAACCTTTCCAACCTCCTCTGAACGCCCCTTCCCCTGCTGGGTTTTGCCCCGGGTTCAACATCCAGCTCAAGCCCGCGTCCGTCACAGACGGCAAAAACAAACTCGTATTTCCACGGATGTGTTTTTGGTAACGACCGACGGGCCCAGAAACATCGGGCCGCCTTAAAGAGGTCTGATAAAGCACGTTTATGGTATTGAAATGGATGCTGAAGAATTCCCTAGCTAACTTCCACTGGCCGTTCTCTAATCAATCCTCGATGCTTTCTTCTCCCTGCATGCAGTTTAAAATTATAGCGTACAGAATTTGGACGTTTCAGCTCGAGTGTATCTGATTCCAAATCCACGGGCATTGATTGCTGCCACAAAAGACTACAGTCTTACGGGAATGTTTCCCCACAAGACTTTTTGGAAACTGGGAGGGATTCACATTCCTGCAGCCACAAGCACATTAAAGCAGATTTATACTTGTGCATTAAACACGTTCAGAGCGTGTATGGAGTCATGCGTGCAGCAGTCGGCGCTAACGTTGCTAACTTGGACGTGGGTGGATTTAAATGGGAAAGGTGCTAATCACCTGAGCAGCTAAACAGGTAAAAAGAATTTTCAGGTGTGATGAATGGGAAACTGAGACACTGAGGAGCTTCTTTTGTAAATTCTTATTTACTTTGACCCAGATCTTGCACTGATGACATGTTAAATGCTCCTGCGACTGCTGCTGTCCATCATGCTGAGTCAAAGGGTGGAAGTGTTTGACAGAATATAATCACAGCTCCGTTGTCCGGCTCGGGAGATCGGGAGCAAAACGCGGTTCTGCTGAAATGATATGGGATGAGGGCAGACCCGCTCGGGTTCTCCCCACTATGGTGGGAAACCCGACTCTTTTATAGACTCCAAAATTGTTGCCACAAAGTGGAAGCAAATTACTGACTGGAATAACAGATGTGGTTGCATTAATTGGGTGCAGTGTTTCTACATTCTTTTCACTTTCAAGGCGGACTGAGGTAGAACCGTCTCACCTCTAACGGAGCACGAACTGACATCTCAGAGGTGTTTAATCAAACCTCCCCTCACGACACCAAGCACAGAACACTAGCTGTGCACTCCCAACACGCTGATGTGGCCTCAACTCCTTCTCACTGCTTCGGTTCCACCTGAAAATGCTTCATTGTGACTTCAGATCAGAGATGATAAGCTAGACCACGGCCCAACTCCCCCCTTCCCCCGTCTCCACGAGCCTTTTCTTATATGACCGACTTTGCACATTACTCACATCACATTTTTGGCTCTGCGGCTAAACTCGGAACAGTTTCAGACTAATCACCCACAGCACGCAGACATAATTCATCATGTTAGTTGAATGCAATTATTACAGGGTGACTTATTCCACAATTATATTAATAATCCACTTGCTTCATAATTAAATTGATTAAATTTCTAAAGGATAATATTTAGGAGCTGGCATTGAATACACTGGTCTGGTCACGAACACTGGTGCGGCTTTGAAGAGCGGCTAACAGAGCAAGCTAACTGTGTGCCCAGATGGCGTGTTTTATCAGATACGAGAAAGGCTAAAATGAGCAGGCAGCAGCACCTCGCTGCAGAAATGCCAAAGAACAATGCATGACTAAGGCTTCAACCTTTAAGTACACGCTGAGGGGAGCCTGTGCCAATACGCCATTCACTCCAACTGACAGCCTCAAGAATGCATTTCCTGTTTCACTCAGGTTCACATGACCTGACTCAAAAGGAAACATGTTGTTTTGTGAGCAGCGCCACACTTTACAGATTCTCACTTAGTGAGAAAGCACGTCAGGTTGGACAAAGGCTCAGGCACGTACGTTTCAGGCGCATACATGGTTTTGTGCACGTTGGTTATTGTGATCCATGCTGAGTGACTTATGATCTTTAAGGAGATACGCTGAGCATGTGGCTGAAACATGCCTATAGGACTACATGTCACAGTGCTCGTATCACCCCGTGCAGGTGACAGATGGTCCGATTCTAAAAGAGACACATGCAGCTGGCTGGCTTTGCAGTTTCTTAAAAACTCCCCTCCACCGAGGCTCCACTGATGCACAGCAGTGCTGCTTCCATGTCTGTTCTAGAGTCACACTTCTAAAAGTACCAAGCAACAGATAAGAGCCTCACAAACACGGCCCCTGTATCGCAGACTTACATTTTTCTCTGTATGGTAGGAAATGTGCATCTCCTTGTGGATGTGAGACACACTGAGCCAGCAAAAGCCACAGTTCAGCCGGCATCCTGTCCTCCCAAGTGGATGCACACTTCCTTTGAAATGGTGATACTCTCCCTTTCCTAACGAGATTAACATTATCTGGTGCTGCTAATGAAAGGGTTTGCATAATCACCCAGCAGCATGTGGGCAATTTTATGAATTTTTTTTTTTTTCACTTTATTTTGAAGTGCTTGTTTTTAACCGCCTTAGATCTGGATAAAATGTGAAATTAATTCAGATTTTATTTTTATATATTTCCTCGATCACTAATTGTAATAACCCCTATTAAACAGTCTTTTTTTCCTTTTCTCTATAGTATTAATAAACTCACACGGCTGTACAGAACCTGTCTGTGACATCCTTTATATATTTGTATGTATGTACGACATATGTCCAAATACTGTTCATGTCACTAAAGCTAAGCCCCCTACAGGAGGCAGATCAAACACTCTGAACTCTGCTCTTGCTCTGACGGCTGCATCCTGGCCAGCTCTGATGTGGTTTTGGAAGTCCAGTAGCATCTCTGGGATTTGTACAGTAGTGGACATGGGCCTGCAACTACAGACTTCAAAGAAATTCCAGCGGAGCGGCTGAGAATGTTGTGAGAGTTTGAATCTCAGTGTCCCCAGCAGAACCCAGATGTTCTGATTGGACCCAGATGTTCCAGCCGTTGACCTCGGTGTACTACGAATGGAAGAACTCAACCCTGACCCCAGGCTTTTTTTTCCAAGCACCCAAAAATGAATGAGGACGACAACATGCAGATGAGGATTCATCTCTGCTGGAACATGGAGGCTGCCGGTGCTCCACCAGGTGTCTTTGCTGCTTTAAGTGTGTGCAGGTGGGGACGCGCTCCCAAATAAAGCTTCATCATTTCTAGTTGTTGAGATCCAGAGCCACAAATCTGTCACTGGTCGATTTCTAACGCGCCTCCGCCAGCATCGCTTCAGCTTATCACTTCCTTCACAACACAAAAGGCCCCCAGTTTCATCTGCTGGGAAGGAGGGATGAAACCAGAAACCTTAGTGGTGATGAGCAGAGCCCTGCTCATCTTGTTTTTTTCTGGGAATATTCGTTCCTTGTATTCACACAGAGGCAGTGCAGCCTCCTTCTACGCATGCCAAAGAAAATATTTAATGGCAAAAACACATAAAACGAGCGGATTCTTGCAAATGCTGCATCTAAGCTATATTTTCACACAGTTTTACACAGTACTGGCAGTTTTTCACACAGTACTTAGCTTTTAAGTTGAGCTGAAGGAAAACAACATTCTGCATATTTACACATGTCAACGTGTGTCAGCCTGAACAAACACTTTGAGCCTTCTCTGGCTCCGTCAAGGTGAAATATTCCTGATTATTCCTGATGTGTTTGGCATTTTAGGAAATTCTAAGGCCAAACTGGAACCTAAATTTAAGCTCTATAAGTCTGTGATTTTAAATATTTTTTCCCCGTGCAAGACAGATTTAAAGACAGTCACGAGCCACTCCTAGTAAAGGGGTTAGAGGCTAAGCCTGAAGTGTGTGTGAGCGTGCTCGTGTGTGTGAGCGAGATGGGAGGGGGAACTGTGGGAGTTACAGCTCAGGTTTCCTTCCCTGGCTCCCCATGTAGCTTGGCCTACACACAATGTGTTAAGTGACCTCTAAAGGGTGGCCCTGTCACCCTGATGAGCATGTTCTCCACACCCACACCACACACGCTGACATGTATGACAGTCCAAAAGGACCGGCGAACACATATACGGCACACACCTGTGAAGGAAAATGGCAGCAATTAGCATAAACGGAGGCCAATTGAGAGGATTCCAGGCCAAAACCTCAGTGGTCAGTGGCCTTACCTCCTCGCTGTTTTACATTTTTTCTTCCCTGCTCGCGGCTCCTGTGTATTCTCCGTCTGCGCTCATTAAAATTCCACAGGGAGCCGTGTGATAAATATTTACGGGGCTGAGGACACACTCCACATACACTCCAAACACACTTGAGAGGCTGCCGATAGTGTAAGCGCCCTTTCTGAATCCCCAAATCTTAGCTGCAGGTTGTACACAAGATAACAGGATGGAGTTTAGGATTTATGGCTGCTAATCAGGGGGCAAATGACTCGTCTGTGACCACGTGCAAGGATAATCTCTTTGTGTGTAAAGTTTATTGGTGTGAGGAGAAAAATATGGCACATCTGGATATTCAGGGATGTGTGCACACGCACACGCACGCACTGTAACTACTGTGGAGCTGGACTCCTCACTACTGTTCCACCCCCAGGCCCCTACTCCTGATTTCTATTATTCCTGCGGACGGGAAAACGATCAGAATTCCTAGAGTCAGCAGAAAGGCCCAGACTGAGAGCGAGGGCTGGAAGGGGAGCGGAGGGGAGGCAAGGGGAGGGGGGGGGGGGGGGGGGGGGGGGGGGGGCTCAGGTGACTGCTCACTTCCACTGAGGTCAAGCTGAAACTGTGCAGTTATGTTCCTCCCAGTCAAAAGTGAAACGTGTGTTTAGTCTGTTTGCACAGTTGTATAATGTAGTTTGGGTCAGTGTGCTGCCTTTTCTATCGGCCCCGGGGTGTTTCATATTTCAGGAGACATCAAAGCCCAGCGCAGTTTCCCTTCTTTAAACAACATTCTTTACAATCACCGTATAAAGTGAGAGGGAGAGGAAAATGTCATCAGCTCTTATCTTAATTACTGCATAATCTCTGAACTCCTTCAGACTGTCTGGGCTTTGACACTCGGCCATGATGTTTAGGTAGATCGTTACTGGTTTACACACACACACACACACACACACACACACACACACACACACACACACACACACACACACACACACACACACACACACCTCCATAGAGCCTTGCTGTTCATCAAATGAACAAACTATGTTTCTAATAATTAATAATAATTGATAATTAACATGATTTAACCTAAAATATATTTGAAAAAATATTATTTTGCTACCTACCCAATTTAGCCTTTAAATAAAAAATGTTTTATTACATTTCTAGTGGGAAACTCTTTTAAATGTTTTTGATTTTTTACATTAAAAAAAATATATTATATATTATATACATGTGGCATAATGGTCGTGGTGGGTCCAAGGATTTTTTTGTGGTGCTGTTTCCTACCTGGAATTCAGCATGTCATTACTGACATACAAATGAGGGACAAATTGGAGAAGTTCTAACAGGAGGTGCGAGCTCTGCTTGAATGGGCTTGCCCATGGGCCCTGGGTCAGTAGATTTCAATAGCTGCTCTAATGTCCTCTGTTCTGCAGGCTCGGTGTAAAGGGAGACAGAAGGAGGTGATAAACTAGTGTCAATGTTTAGGAGGAGTAGGAGGAGGGAAAAGCATTCTGAAGGCAACATCTCACCAGAACACCATTTCCTCTCAGAGCAGCATTCCTCAACTTATCAGCTTCAAAAATCTGCTGTTCTCATCGTGCCCAAACAGGGAGAGTCAGAAACCAAGAGCATGAGTGTGTCACTCTTTCAACCGCTCTTTCTCACACTAACGCTCTGTTTCTGTGCCTGTTGGTTGGTGATAGAGTGAAGCTGGGAGGAAAAACACCCGAGAAAAGGAAGTACTCACAGGCTCCACAAATCCATAGAGATCAGCAGGGAGCAGGGTCAAGCACTGATGGAAAATGAGGAAAAGCTCAAGACCCCAAGAAGACCACTTTATTCTATAGATCGCCGCAAAGGTAGATGTTGAAATAAAATACAGAAGTTTAAATGTCGTCGAAAAAGGGAAGAGGGAGGGGAAAAAAGAGTCGGAATGGATTTACAGACCGGATCATTGAGTATTTTTGAGTACATTACTATAATGTGGTTCAGATCAGCTGGTTCCATTTTCAGTTTTTAACTTGGCTTTTGGTGTCTGAAAACTTTTATCGCCTCATTAAAACCAACCAAAAAACGATAAAACCGTAAAAGGTCGCGTCGCGCTAACTGTGACTTTACCGAAGGGTTTCGCTCCAGTGAAAATGCTTCTTGCGCCACTGAGGTTGAGCAAAGGACTGAGGAGGGAGGTGGGAGGGAGGGCGGCAAGACAAACGAGGCAGCGGTGAGAATGATTGAGTGAGAAAAGAAATAAATTGAGCAAGAGTGAAACGGTGGGAGAGACTGACGATAGAGAAAAGAAAAGTAATGCAACTGAGCAGCCTGAGGGTTATAGGAATGTGGGGGTTTTAGTATTCAGCAGGGTGTGTATGTGTGTGTGTGTGTGTGTGTGTGTGTGTGTGCACGTGTATGAATAATGGGGCAAGTGAAAAGAGCAGCCCCAGAATTAATTACCCAATCAAGATAACAAGCCAGAGAGGGACATTAGAAAGGCCACTCTACAATTAACCTCTCGGTATCAACTTTACACATGCACAAACACACGTGCACGCAGAAACACACAAAATGATTTGGAGATGGAGGTTCATCTACCTGTCCCTCCACAAACACTGGCAGAGTCACTTTGTTTACAGTGGGATATTGAGTGAGTCGGGGGCTGGAGTGGAGTCGGATGTGGTTCACACATTCCACCAGAGACTCAGATTACACTGCAGGAAACACCGGCCCTGCAACACACTGCCTGACTCTGATTTATAAACACGGGGGACACACACATTAAAAAACTCCAAGCCAGAACAGCACCTCCATGCCTCTCTCACTTTCCTCCTTTCTTTTGTTTCCTTCCTGCATTTCCTGTCATTCTCAAACCCATGTCTGCACCTTCTTTTCCTGAGAAGATACACCACTTATTTGTCTCGGCGTCGAGCAGGGCCCCATACTGGTGAATATTTCCCCTCTGTTGTAGTAAAATAAGATGCATTAAAAATCACCAGATATCTTTAATGAAAAATAAGGCATAAATATCACCCAAACTCACGTATGAGCATTCAAACAAGATCCAAATAGCAGGAGGAATCAAAGGAAATACGGTCTATGCAGGACTTGTGTTGACCTTTTATGAGCTAAGCCCCCCCAGTTTTCATGTTTTTTTATTCTCTGTCTCATAATCCTCACGTCAAACCCAACTTTAGAGCAGCAAAGAGCAACATTTACAAAAAAATAAAAATAAATAAAAATGTCATTGCAGCTTTGGCATGCTTGTGTCCCAGCGCAACCCAGATTTGAGGTCTGAAACCCTGCCCAGACGCCTCCCCTCTGACAGCTCTGGTGGCTATGCACCCGTCTCAGAGCTGCTCACTGGAGAACGCTGGGTAATGAAGCCCAGCTGGGACTAACGGGCAAAGACACAGGCTGACATAACTCACCATCCCTCCCTCACCCTGTCAACAGAGCTCTCTCTCTTTCTATCATTTCTCCTTCCACCTCCCAGTCTGGCAGGTTTGCCTCATCAGGCCAAAGCCGGACTTAATTAAAAGGAGCTGATAGTAGAGGTATAAGGGATCCTGGCCCGCAGTCCCTCATGCTCCTGGTCCATCTTTTGGCTAAAGCACAGCCAAAGTAGTACAATAACACACATATCTGTCATCCACTGACAAAACACCTCAATAAAAAGGTAAATAGTGCATAAATAGCAGCAGATCCATAATGCAGCACAGCAGTGAAGCGGTGGAAGAACCACCCACCCCGTCACCGCCGTCAACTTTATCAATGCTCTTCTGTGTTAAGACACGTTTAGTCCAGCAAAGCAGCACAACACTGTCAAGACTCACTTTCTTTCACCTCTGTGAGCAGTACCAAGTCAGTCTGTGGGTCAGGGAGCTGAGGGGCCCAGGGTGGTTCCGCTCTGACGGCAGAAGGAAACTCCTTCAGGAAATACCAAACTGCCAGACACACAAAATCCACAATCTCTCTTTCTACTAGACGACAGACTAAATCTGCACTTTTCAGCGTTAGAAGGCTAACTCTCGTCTTTCTGACCCTTACACATGAAACCCAGGCCGGCCTTCTACTCTCAGGTACGACAGCGCGCTATAACCCAAAAACTGGGTGGTGTCATGTGTTTTTCTACTCTCATTTAATGACTCAAATCAATTAAAGAAATAATTTCCAGCGAAATCATGTCACATGATCATACTTCCTGCCAGGCTGCAGGAGAAAGCCTGAAAACGTCTGATTCAGGTGCAGGTACAAGAAAATCAAGTGCTAAAATGAACAAAACATGGATGCATCGATTAGAACCTGATCGTGGCAACATTTGGAGGATTTGACGAGCTTCTAAGACTTCGGGAAACTCCAGGTAACCCCCTCTCTGCTGTGGAGTATTTTGGACAACAGGGGAAGGCGGAAATTTATGATATATGCATCAAAAAACATGTCCTCCTTCCTTCAGACTATTCAAATCATTATAGTACTGACGCAACATCCATGGGTTGATTTGCATGATTTTTAACTGGGTATCAGACCCACTGTTCTCTCTGGATAAGCATCATTTTATTTTCATGCCATCCTGAAATATTAATATGCTAAAGCGATAAAAGCAACAGACTTCCTTCAGCGTGGAGCTGAAACCTCTGATTTCAATAACCCCAATCCCACTGTAAACATCCAGCAACACTATTTTTGCCTCAATACCATGAAGTTTTCTGGGGTTTTTTTTACCCTTTGGCATCTGAATATGCTACATTTCCCAGCATGTTGCCATACCTACTTTATTTCCTTGTGGTCTGAAATGTTCTTCTGCCTGAGTGAGTGAACTTGTGTGTTTCCAAGATGCACCACTGTGCCTGACCACAGGAAGTTCTAATCAGCAGTGCGGTGAGGTTGCTACCTTCCCTTTCCCCTCGTGACCTCCTCCCCACCCCTCTACCCCTACAATAGAGATACCAGTATCACATTACGGACTCTGAGGGTTAAGGGTCAATCCCATTTTTTAGCCTTCTTCGTCCCCTTTTTTCCACGTACAGATCCTCTGTCAGAGGTTAAAGCCTCCTGTCACCTAAATTCACATCAGTTCACGCGTGGCGAGGGAGCGGTATCTGTCGGAAACCCCACGTATTATCTGTTCTTTCCTCCTCCCTCACCCACACCCACACACAGAGCTGACTGACAGTGTTTTGCTTTTAGGAAACTCTACATAAAGATGTGGAGATGGTCTAGAAAACTTAATGTCTTTTTTATTTTTTTATTATTGTGACAGTTTCTCCAGTTCGCTTAATTTATGCAAAGGCTTTAAAAGGCCAAACTGCAATACTGAGAAGTAGCAGGAGCTACTTCAGGCAACACGCTAAGTGCAACGTTACTACCACTAATTACTACATGTTTTAAATGTCATCCAAGAAAGATCCAGCTCAGTATGTTCACCAAGCAGAAGAATGAGAGTCGAACAAGCTACTTGGAGTGATATACACATGGCTGACAGCAGAGCCGTACTTTAAATCATAGGCTCTATACCAAAGAAAACCACATGCAACTCTAACGAGGCTGAACTGGGCATGAGTTTGCTCTCCCCGAACACAAACTGCTTTTGATCCCACTGCGGTTCCTCAAATCCATTTCTTTTAATGACAGTGAGACTGTCAGCTCAACACCATTACTAACATTGACAGGTTATCATTTCCTAACACAATCACACATTTGGTTGCACACTGTTTGCTTTCCCATACAAGACATCACTCCTAAATGTGTTTGTTATAATTTCTAATTACAGCAATTACAAGAAGGTTTGGGATTGGACTCACTGATCAAAACTGAATATAAATCTTGCGATGGAAGTGTGATGGAACATGACAGTTGACCTAACTTGAATGAGAGGAAGCTGGTTGGTTGTCATCAGATAAGACAATTTATGGAAATATGAGCACCACTGCCAAACAGCAACGGGAATATGATATGACGAAGTGCCAAACTGTTTTCCTTTTTAATATAACAAATCCAGTAGAGACACAGAAGCTGTAAGTTTAGAAGTTCTGATCTGTGGAATATATATATATATATATATATATATATATATATATACACATATATATATATATACACACACAGTATATATATATAATTAAATAATATAAATTGTCAATAGTATATGTTTTCACTGGACAGTGTGGTAGACAGGCGTCCTCTTTGCCAGAGAATATGAGGTAAGATGGAACCAGCTTGAAAAGGCTCGTCTAAATCCTGTTAATATAAGAAAACCTTTTAACATAATGCTAATATTTCATGGTTACTTTGTGCAAATGTACCACAGACCTCTGCAAAAGATCCACGCTGAGCCCGTAGTGTGCGTCATAAATCCTGTCTGGCGGGGCTCACCATGGCCTGGTCAATGAATAAATCTCACTGTTCATAAAAGCGATTTGCTTCTTTATGTCCGTCTGGTGTTTAAACGCTCACCTCGATCCATCAAAACGGCAAACTGCTGTCAGAACATTAAGGCCTCTCCTTTCCCCTTATCAACAGCTTCTAAGCAGAAGAATCTGAGGAATCTTGGAGCTCAGACTTTTCGCCAACACCCAAAACGACAGGGTAAAGAACAGACACACGCTGCTGTTAAAACACTGACTAATATGTGACGCATAAATCATCAAAATTGATGACAGATGTTGCTGCTGAGGAGCCGGCATGGAATACAGTAAGGTAATTGGCAGTGATGTGTGAAGCTGAGCTTGGGGACCATGTTTGCACAATAAATTCAATCACTCGGTCTGCTACATCTTCTTGTTGTAAGATCTATAGCACAACGTCGACGTACCACCCTGTGAAATGGGCTGCGTTTGCTGCCTCAGCACTTTGCCATCCAAAAGAGCTGCGGTTCAGTTCGAGGCCTCGCAGCTTCGACGAGAAGAGGCACCTCGGAGAGCCAGCGGTTGTCACAGGCCCCCTGGCTACCGCCGCCTCACTGCCAAACACACGGAAGGCAGGATAATAATAGTGGCGTTTGTGTTAGCGAAAATGTGCGTCCCTCAAAGATAACAGTGATTAAAAAAAGGTCACATTTGACAGTCTTACACAAAGCAAATGAGACCAACCTGATCCATGGATCTGACTGCATTCACAGTATTGTTGCTCTTAATGAAGGATGAAGTTGTTGTGCTTTTGTGATTTCACATGAACACATGAATCAGATGTTTATTTTCTCCTTGGCAGAACTTGTTTAATCAGTTTGGTGAGTAAATCATTCAGCACCTACACGAGACTAAAACTACGTAGATATTGTGCAACATAACAGTCTGACTATTTAGTGCTGTATGATGCACAAGGGCAGTTCTGCCAGAAGACATAATGTGAGCAGCAAGCAACATATCTGGTTTTCACATTGTTAGGTTTAAGAATTATCTCTGCAGCCTGATCTGACGATGGTTACTGTAAGCTTAATGTTTCAGACAAGATCTCTGTAGGAGACTTTCGCCGTTTGTTTTATTGCGCACTAGAAGGGTCACAATGTGAAAGCAATAATTGAAGCAGATTTAAGTTGGGGGTCAAGAAGAATTCAAAAAATGAAAAACTCAGGCAGAGCTTAAGCTTGTCTCATTGTGCTCCACTCACAGAAACTGCAATAGTCATTCTGTGTGTGCAGACAGGACTATAAGGATCCTGGGAGCAGATTTATGAGGTCTGGACTGCCTGCACGGAGTCAAATGAAACCCAACACCAACTCTGTTTCTTTGACAAAGTCTAGAAAACCAAGCACCTCAAGTATGACTCCAACAGGCAATAGTAGCAGCAACGATATCAGTGTGCTTCAACTACAGCCTTTCTGGCTCCCCTCTTTATTTAGGAGGGTTGCAATTAGACACATTTCACCAATATAATGAGTCAACAGTTGGAAAGACATGCAGCTCAAAATGGTGAAAGTCGGCTTTGTTACTGGCAAAAACTGCCGCATTAGCTTGGTGCCACTAAGCAGACTTGCAATATCATTTTGTTAAGCTCCAAAACCTCAACTTTCCCCTAGAATATCTTTCTTAAGCAGCCTTGACATTTGAAAATACTGTCCTGTCCCGCACATTTGACCACTGTGACACCAAATATATACAATGTCTCTGCTTGTTATTCCCACACTACCGTGATACTAGATCGCTTCTACTGGGTGACCTAATGACATTTTTTTGATTGCTCATCAGCATCATTTGGAAATTTTATACAGTGGTACAGTGGGATGCAAGTTCATCTCCAAATTTGTCTTGTATTTTTGATATAATCACAAACTTCATGCTATTTTAAGACCATTTAAAATGTTTACTTTAGTTCATCAGCATCTGCAGAAACTCTCTGAAACTCAAGATCACAAACTGAAGCTGGGGGGGGAGTGTTGCTCCATTTTACCACAAAGGTATGAGGAATGTAATCAGGCACTTTAATATAAGAGTATTAGGGTGGAATCATTCATTTGCTCCATAATAGTTGACAATCCTAGACATGTTTCCGTTAATAGATGAGCAAGGTGTGTCTTTTTAATATGCAGTGACCTCAACAGGCAGGTTAACGCCGCTTGCCAAACGTCGTAAATGCCTTTCAAAGAAGCACAACCCCATCTATCCTCACTGGAACAATTGTCTGACCTCCTCAGTGAGTGACGACAGCACTGATGTGAGACTGCGCAACCGCGTGTTTTTCGTTTAGCCCGTTGCGCACGTCTAACAGCTGGAATGACAGCCATTTGAAGAAGGAAGTGAAGAACTGTATCTTTCAGACACGCACATGAACGTGTAGACAAGGAGTTGAAAGAATATGAAATGTGATGCGTCGACAGTGCCTTTTTTTTGGTAGGCTATTTAGGCAAAAAATACACACACACACACACACACACACACACACACACACACACACACACAGACATACAGAATAATGTCAATTATTTGTGAACAACAGTGAAAGTAGGTGTTATACTTGTGATTTGTGTGATTGTGATTGAATGTTGCCCAGAGGGGCATTCCTGCGTTGGCCGTAGAGCGTGTTGCATCACTGCGATGCAGTGAAGAGCATAAATAGGTAAATGAGGGCTTTGCAGATCATGACAATGGATGAGTTATGCGAAAAGCGATGTGACACAGGGACGAGGACAGATTGAGAGATAACCCTCCATTTATCATAGCTTCTCTGTGTGCGAAAGACTTGTTAGTCAACTTGGAACAGTTTATGTCCTCCAGCAATGCATGAACTTGGAAGTTCGACAGTTGATGAGCTGCATTAGCACTGACATGCACAGGTGTGTGTGAACACAATCACACACGGCAGGAGAAACGTGCACATACTAGCTTTGAATGATGTGAATAATCGGTCCTTCCAGTAAAATAAAAAGGAAGATTTAAGACAAAAGTCTCAATCTCAGTATAATAGAGTAATTAACCTGAAAACCTTACAGAATAAAAAGAGACCTGCATCATCAATGGCCACATATTAATGATTCCTGGCCAATATCAGATCAACACATAAAATAAGGCAACTTGGTCTGTACTGATGGCAAACCTGATACTTGACTTTTAAATAAGAATTTCCCCCAGTTGCACTTTCTTTAAGATTTACTTATTATACATCACTATTCTCAAAATAAAAATAGGCCTACATTTAATACTGTGAGAGTGAATTCTGTTAAATTTCAATTTTCAGGCTGAGATGTCCTCATGACCTGCTAATAAAATAAATACAGGTCTGCAAATCAGGGCCCGTTGCATATAAAACACCCCCAGAATACTCCTTTACATGATCACATTATCTGTCGTTACTGAATTACTTTTAAGTATTTTTCTAATATTTAAGAACTCTCAAGTTAAAAAAAATACTGCCAAAAGAGATGGATCTCACACACCCTGTGAGATTTTTTCATTTTTGAAATCTCTCAACAGAGTATTAGCACTATTGTGAGAAGCAGACAGGGGGAATCTTTTGATCCAGCTGGAAATGTGAAAGGCATTGTTATTGGTTACTGCCTAGCAACCAGAGACTAACCAGAACTATTAGGGAATTATACTGTGACACACCTTTGTAAAGGCTCAGGTGAAGACTCACAGCTGTGTGACAAATAGCTCCGTAGAGTGAGTACAACAGAACCTGACAGCAGCTGTGATGGAGGACGACACGACCTGCGGCTCTATTCAAAGCTGCCATGACAGTTTTATACTATTTGTTGATTACTGTTGGAACAATCTCAGCAGAAAGGTAGCCGCTTGTTTCGCAGTTATTTCCATGGTGACAAACAAACATTATTACGCCAGCAGCAAACACAGACACATGCAAGGTTATGCACAAAAACACACAATTCTGACCAACTGTGATACAAACCTGTATGTTTAACCCACACACCCCCTGTAGTTCTATCCCCGGAGGAATGGGTGATAAGTGAGCTCATGCTGGACACACACCAACAATGATAGTTATTAATTAGATGTATATTAGTACACACGGACTGAGGGCTTAGTCTCACACAGTAAAACAGTTCCTCGTGTCTGAATCTTACAGGAGCTAAACAGCAAACAGGAGTCTCAGGCAGCTGAATCCTAAATGAACACGCAGACACACATGTGCAGGTACACATGCATGTGTGAGCATGAACCAGCCATCATTGATGAATTGATATTGATTATTGATCCATTTTCTTGTCAATAAAAAAGTTATACATCGTACATCTTGCCAAGTATCGACGATCTTGGACGAGTGTAACCGGGGTGTGCTTTCATTGTAGGTAAGATTTAAGGTCAAGACGCCAAATGAAAGGCCAGACAGGGGATACAACCCCAGGTGTTTGATGACTGCCCGCCACACCAGCCGTCAGTTAGCAGGGTTTCCTGGCTAAGCCTTCGCCATCACTCAACTGAGCTTTGACTCTAATCTTGGCGAGCCAGTGATGTGCCGAGTTGAGCTGAGCTGATGTCCTTACCTTTAAACTAAGAAGCTGACGATTTATCTCAGCCAAAACACCCCCAGGTAACCCTATACTCTTCCCAGGGAAACTGTTTTAAAAGCCTTACACCATGGCGAGAGGAAAAAGAGAAAAAAAACATCACCAGGACAACTTGAAGGAATGAGAACGCCTCCTATTTGTTTGTATGGATGCTAATAAACCTGTTCAGACAGTGATAATTCTGTACTCTTATCAAAGGGTTCATGTGTATCACCCCAACACATGCCCTTGCTATTCACAGAAATTTCTCATGCTTGTTTTCCTGAACATGATCACCCATTTACCACATAACTACATTATGCATTACTCTTAAAAGGCCGATTGGCTAATTTCCAGCTCTTTACAAGCACACAATAAGCAGCCCCCAAGCTGTCAACTGGACCCGCTTTGGGTGATAAGTGTATGTTTCCAGACACAATGACCGGCAATCAGCTAGGTGCACAGAAAAAAATACATTCAAACATTAATTTCTTTATGAATTACAAAAATGATATCAAATATATACTATTACGGGTTATCTTCAACCTGAGGCTTTCAACCTGAAACTAGCGCATAGATGTGAGATTTTCTGATGCATATTGGCCTGCCTTTGTTTTCACTTTCACTCTGACAGATCTCAGCGGGAGTCTGACCGCTGGATAGCTGTTTTTTCCCCTCACTCTTATACAGCATTGTGCTGACAACATCATCATTACAAGTTTAAGTGCACTGGAACCCTGTGGGGTAAACAATGGACAGCATGGTGTCAGCGTTGCTGTTTCGTTCTCGTGGCAAAGCACACAACGCAGGGCAAACGGAACAACGTCTGAGTGTTACTGCTGTGTAGGCGGATGGAAGTGAGACTGACGGCTGGTTTTGCAGGCAAACATCAAACACCTGGGTTCCTATCCCCTGTCAGTCCATTCATCTGGGGTCGTGACCTTAAATCTTTCCAAAAAGAATGCAAAACCTGGATTGACAGGTCCAATTAATCCCATCCATACTTTGCCTGATCTACGATGCATACCTTATTATTTGACAAGCAAATGTATCAATAATCTAAAAGAATATTTAGGCAACGGTGTCATCTTCAGTCAGCAGGTGAGCCAGTTTCTCTTCCCTGGGCTGTTTCCTCAGTGTAGATGCACAGCTCCAGAACGTCGTCCCCCGCCGGTTAGTTCGAACCCAGTTAGCCCGTTCTCCAGGAATGTTAAGGCCACTTCTATTAAATATTACTTACTACCTCCGTCGGACGGAAGAATTTCGGGTCCACTCTCACATGAACAACCCCTGTCTCCTTGCAACGGCCAATCTCCATCTGGTCCTTACCTTCCCACCTGAAAAAGAACAGAAAGATAGGCTTTTATGACAGCCAGAGCTTCAGCATTTCCTATCCACCTGATTATGTCTTCTTTGGTTTGTTTCTTTGTCATATTGCTTAGGGAAAACCCATCTGTTACCAGTTCACCACTGTATCAGTGTGTTTCAGGACACATGACGTATGTGAATGATGCCACAAAAATACTTGGATATAAAAAATATATTTAACTTGTAGGCACCTGTTTGCTCGTTTACATTGGTATCTGTGCACTCACACAATGTTCTTTCCCACATGTTTGAAGGCTTCCTCCACAAAGTCCTTCACGCTGTGGACCTCCCCAGTTGCCACGACGAAGTCATCTGGCTTGTCCTGCTGCATGATCAGCCACATGGCCTAAAAGAGGCAGATACAGCAATGGCAAAGTTTAAAACACAGATCATATAGACAGTCCCATGCTCTGTGCTGGAATCAGCCTGACTCGGTCCTGACAGACAGGAAGTGAACCTGTGACCTCTCAGCTAAGCGTTTGCCTATACCTCTGGCCTGACGTCACTCTGGGGGCCTTGTGTGACAAATACTGTGGGAAAGGAGGACAGAGGGCTCCCACAGGCTTAAAGTAAAAATGCACACAAGCACAGATACAAGTACATCCAAGCAACAGCTACAAAGGTGCACAACTGAGCAGAGGATAGTTTTCACAAAATTAAATTGTCGTAACAACTCGTGAACCACGTTCTGAATTATTACGCACAGTTTTTATACCCGATAAAACTGACCTGGGTTCTTGGGGATTTAATGGGCACATTACCGGGTTACAGATAGAAAAGTATGTAGTTCCAGAGCCAAGATGTGCCGACCTCTAGGATACCGTATCTACCCCGATCAGAACAGACTCACTGACAGACTGACGGACATGCGCCGAGTTGACCTTGAGGTATCTTAATGACTTTTCCTGTCTCACTCTCCTGGATAATACCGCGTGTGTTTATTGGTGTGTGTGTGTTAATCTGGTTCCTGTCTGCAGCTATAGGAAGCTTCAACAGTCATTACGTGCCACAACAGAGAACATTAAGGACACACACTTATAATTGTTATTTTTCTATTTTTTTGCTGTTTATGCAATTTTTTGAATAACTGTGTCAAATAATTCACAATTGCGTAATGACAATGTAACAAGGAAGAAGAAATGGTAGAGCTCTTAAATATCCAAAGCAGATTTAAATGTACTTGGTTAACTTGAAGGTGTATTTTACCCCTCTTTAATCTGAGGTATAAGATGGGAAAGAATATAAAAGAATACCCTATTTTCCGGCCTTTACCCCCACACTTTGAACCATGTGGCTTATACAGAGATGTGGCTTTTCTATGAATTTTTCTTCAGCCCTCAGGGGGCGCTCTAGCAGGAAGTGCAGGCAGCGGAAGTCAGTGCAAACAAGAAAGCGCCAGTTTTGATTCTTAGCACATGCAACCCAAGACCGAAACAAAAAAATACGGCAATATTTTTACACCCTCACCCCCTCATAATGGGAAAACACACAAAGAAATTCCTATGATGCAGCTTTTACGTTGAAGGCCATCGATCTGGCTACCTGTGAAGGAAATAGAGCGGCTGCACGTAAGCTTGGCGTTGATGAATCTATGGTGAGAAGTTGCAGCAGGAAGAATTGATTCAATGCCAAAAGACAAGAAAGGCTTTCAGAGGACAGTTTATATTTAGGTGCGCTCTATATACGGTAGTTATTTTATCAGGTAAGAAGTGGTCTCCCCTTTATACACCACAGCAATGTTAGGATATCCCTCTCAAATATATTTGGTATAAAATACTGATGTGTGATGATGGCAGAGATATCAATACCGTTGTAAGACACTAACACACATGTGCACAGTGATGGAATGCTTTTCTTCTGGGAGGTGAGGTTGGACTCGTCAGATCGTTTAGGGTCTGACTCAATGTTGCTCAAGCGGATGGTTCCCCTGAGCCTGACCTCTGGCCCCATGGCCCCTGATGAACACCCCAGATTCTAACATTGATATACAAGCCAGTTACTGCACCACTGTGCAGTATAAAGCCTTATCACAACAATAGCACCATCTTATAGAGGTCTGAGTTAACACGATACAGAAAATCTGTAAAACAATTCATATAAAACATGTATTTGGATGTAAAGAAAATTGTAAAATAGTAAACATCCATGAATCTCTTGTCATCTATCAACTGTCAATCTGTTTAATTTAGATTACTGAGTGTTTAAACTTGTAATGAAGCAACGTAACACAAGAAAGAAAAAGGAGTGCTGTGATGATGGGCGTTCGGAGAACAGCTCAAATTTTCACAGCCAAAGAAAATGTTTACAGCCAGAGCGGAGTGACACGGCCTCCGCCGACGTTTAAACAGAGAGGGAAATTAATAAATGCACATTGTCCCTGGATGATATGGGGGGAAATAAGGCTCAAAAACCTGTAGGACCAAGACATCTGCATCCTAACAAGGTTTCTCAAAGAATCGTAACAAATGCTTCATCACAGCTGATACCACCAACATTTTATCAGGCCACTTAATGACTATCAAGATAAATTTTACTTCAGCCAGCTGTTTGTCCCCATCTCCTTTTACCTCTCACTACTCATTTCCCCCCCCCCTCCTCCTGCTGTGCTTCATTAGCGAGCTGATAAACAGCTCTGAGGTTCAGCCCTTCACGCTGAACCCGCACCTTCCTGTTCACATGGCCACAGGATGACCCCACTCCCCCCACCCCCTCGACTCCAGCTAACAGACAGAAATTGACCCCTGCAGCCACCCACAAACCCCTTCACCTGAATTATACTCCGACACACACACACAAGGGGGTTCCTGCGTGGCCAGAGTTCAGACATTTCAATTTTTGAGCACAAAATCTGGAAACTAAATTACAGGCATGCTAATGTGTACGTGGTTTTTCCTACATATTCTCCTGTATTCCCTGCAAAATAATGCTGGAATTAAAATTCAACTCTAATGTGTAAGACGCTCCGACATCAATCGGCGACTATAAAAAAAGCATAATAAAACAAATGTACATGAAAAACCGATCAGCTCACAAATCAGTAAATTTGAGACAGCTGGAGTTAAAAAAAAAAACAAAAAAAACCCTGAATTTGATATTAATAAAATGGGAGTTTTTGTGGCGTCAGCGTTCAGCTGCGGTGGTTGCCACTTCTTTATTTCATGTGATGAAACTGTATTATATTTAATCCTTTCCATGTGCATCAGCCAGATAGAGCATGGATAGAGCACAACCAGAGCTCCTAGGCTGTGGGAAAAATCCCTGGTCCAAACCCAAGTCAGCCTGTTGACTCAGAATACTCTTGCATAGGTCACAGAGTCCGTTCTCTCCGCCAAGTGTGCCTTATAGTGTTTCAGGCACTTAATTCCTTATTGCATTTCTTCAGTGGGTGTATACTCATTTACCGTATTGGGCTTACAGAGGAGATTCATAAATATATTTAAAAAGGGCTCTCTAACCACAGCCTGAATGATGGCGTAGCTGTTCCCCCATCCTCTACTCTCCTTCTTCCCTAGCATCCTGGGTTGTTATGGTTCCTTGTTCCTGCTCCTGCTCTGGCTGCTTGACTACAGCTGACATGTGGAAGAGCTTGCAGCAAACACTTAACTGTGCTGCTATTAGAGCAGCCAAAGGGACGCTGCTAATGCAATTAATCCCAGACTCCGCACTGAATTACACTCATTCACAGAGAGAGATCAAGTCTTCAAGAGCAGCTGTCTGGCACACACGTGACAAAATGATTTGAATTCAACTAAAAGTGGAATAAACCACATTAAAAATGGACCAGATGCCTCAAATGTCGAATTGCTTAAAACTAGCGAGACCTAAATCACTCTTGCTCTAACAGAATGAAGGTCCTCTCACAGAATTTAACGCTGTGATCCTGTGAGTTTAGTATAACAAGCAGGATCTTCATCAACAGAGGTTGAGCAGAGCGGACTTTTCCACATCATTACCAGCTTAAGAGGTTCTTAGCTCTGTTCCACAACATGCACACACAGCTGCCAGACAAAAATGTCATAGACTGAGAAATCAGACAAAAAAAGAGACATGTTCTAATTCTCCCGGGCCAGGGTGAAATCCCAAAGCGCAGCAGATGAGGTTACGGTGTCCCGGCTCCACCTCACAGCACCGAAAATGAGGTTAATGACCTGGCCTCAAGACGCTGGCGTGGATGAGTTGTCACGGGCATATCGCCGCACAACATTGAACCGTGGACGCAAATGTGAACGTCATCGGTCTGTTATCAGCAGGTTTCCTTGGAGCCACATCCATCAAGACCACTGCCTCCCTGACATGTTGGCAATCGCGTGCAGCCATCTTGTACTGAGATTAAGCGAATGGTATTTAAATCATGACTTGGAAACGACCTGGGGCCCAACTCTTGATTACAGACTGAGAATGGATAACCCACAGCTACTGGACTGTACTTTAATTTTAATTTGGAATTATTGCTTTGAGTTGCATCAGATTAACTCTTCTGATCGCTTAAGGTTTGTAAATGTCACACCTGTGTGCACCTGTGCAACCTGCAAGACAAAAGAGGCAGGGCAAACACGATATCACAAGCATGTCACATGTCAGTGAACACAAAATGTATACCATCTGCCTGCATTTTAAACATCATTCCATACCTCTACCGGATAATCCCAAACATGGGATTAGAGAAGAATGAAGGCGTCTGACAGCTGCCTCTGAAAGTCTGATTTTAAAGACTCCCTTTGTTCTCGTTGCGTCTTCGCTGTAACACAACCTTATTTTAAGACACACTAACGCCCAGTGTTTCCAAGCCAGATTCTGGTGAGGCGTTTGTCAGTTGTGCCGCACATAATAGCATTTCATGAAACATTGCGTCACTTAAAAAATATGCAGCGATGCGCACGGTGGATTGGGTGCCAGCGCTAAACATTTTGACACAACAGAGAGGCAGGTTAAAACAAGTCCGTCAACTCATCTTTCTCCCTTGACAAAGGCTTTCTTAACCACAACACTTTGAGCAATGTATCCACATTAATTATATAGTTGACAGCTTTTTGAATGGACATAAAAGATTAAAAAATAACACACACACAAGCGCGACATTATTTTGATGCTATTGGCAGGTAGTTTGTTTGTTTGTTTTTTTGAATACATTTAGTGTAATGACACAGCGTGGTCTAGAGAATGGAACAGAGATAAGCGTAACTGTCAGTCTACAGCAATGAACCTGCATGTTGGAAATTAAGGGAATTCCAGTAACACGCATCACATATATCAAACTACACAATACAAACCCAGTCCAGCACAGACATTATGTCGGGAGGCCAGTGGTGAATAAGTCCTGCCATTTATTATAAATTAGTACAGATTTAGCAGCAGGTAAAAATGGCATTTCAGTAAATCTCAGTTTGGCACCGTAATAGAAAAAAAAACGGGTATTGAGAAAGACGGCATCATCGATCCCGTTGGGCCGACATTCCAGACGTTCCTATACAGACGATGTCTTCAGTTCTAAAATACATTTTGTGATTGTTTAATTACAATCCTGTAAAAATGTTTGGTTTTCCGTCTGCTACATACCACAATCCCCCATGGTCTTGTAGTGAGTGAGTCAGTGGACCCGGTAAAACCATGAAACAGACCAGGACAAACCGAATCACATCAAACTAGGCCGGGGCACTCTGGGCCAAACAGCTCTGGGCAAACTTGGCCCTATCAGCCAAAAAACAGAGCGCTTTCCAACCTTAATCTGTGTAAATGCAAGCAATCATTCAATTTAGGTCTACACACACATGCACATACACAGACCCACACAAACAGAGCTAACTTTCCCAGGCTGTGCTTCAGGGGGCATGCATCATCCAAAAGCTGCAGCGTAGCTGTGATAGTGAACACGATTAAACTCTGTATGTAGATACATGCATGTCTCACCCTTTAAAAAAACCTCTGTTGTGTTTTGACCAAAAATAGGCAGAGAGTTCTGAGTTTTATCCATGTCTGACTGTGGAGGCTAAATTTAAAATATGACTTCACCCTGAATGCACTTGTATACACAATCACACAAGCAGAAAAGCGCAGGCCGCTGTGACACATTCAGGGATGATGAATAGCCGACCACGCCTCTACGTGGTCGGTTTTTCTTCAATCATCGGTTGCTGGTTCACACTTCACATCCTTTCCTGAACACCCAGGAGAGGTCATAGTCGAGGGAGGTATGATTTGATTCTAATTGATTATAATTAGGCTTACATATGTTAGTCAGGCAGTTCTAACATGTCCAGGGAGTACCGTCTAAGCAAATTTAATTGTAGTTTCTTTTAGTAAATGTGCCTTTATTACAGTAAATAGTTGTTGTTTATAGAGTTTATAGAGTTGTTTATTTACCGTACACATTTCTGCTGTCTGGAATAATGAGGAACAAGGACAAACCTGATTTTCTAGTTCTTAAATGCACAATTTTTTGCAATAATCGGACAATAGAGGAGAGAAATAAGGTTGTGTCTACAAGTAGCGATAGTGAAGTCCATGAAATGAACCTGGTGACACGAAGCTGCGTTGTTATTATTGTCAAACCTGTTAAGGTGGGGTTACTTCCTTATCGGTATATCAGTGTCCTCAGATAAACCTCAGATCAACCCAACAGTAACAGAAGAGGAAAAACAGGCTCAATGTATTTTTTTATTCACAAGGCAGAATAGAATAGCGTTTAAGTGGAACAACCTGAAACAACCTGAGAACATGCTAATTGGAGTATGATAAGTTGTGTAAACACAGTGATATCTTACAGATAAGAGTAATGCATAGCCTGAGATCCTGTGATGCAAAAACCTGTCCAAAACTAAATGGTTTTGCCCAAGTCTACATTTAGCAATGCCTATGATATTATCACTGTGTCTGTGCATCTAAATATAGACACACACACACACACACACACACACACACACACACACACACACACACACACACACACACACACACACACACACACACACACACACACACACACAGGTCAGGCTCAGAGCCATGTAATGTAGACAGAGCTGCTGATTCTTGGAGCTCTGCGATAGCATCATTTTTACACCATGAGAACATGAGAAACACAGTTCTCAGAGGGGCTTTCTGAATTTCTCTGGTGTGTTACCATTTAAAAGGAAAGGAGGGGACAAAACATACACCCACACACACACAAATAATGTTCAATTTCTTAAATATTGTAGCTACAATCTGTCACAGCCAGATATTGAAGGTGGTAAGAAAGGTATTTTATACAGGTGCATTAAAATTAACATAATTTTTTCTCACCATGAGCTGCCTGCTAAACTAACATTAAACAGCACAACAGGGGAAAATCTGAGGAGTGACAGAGGACAGAAATGAGGAAACATCTCCAAACAGAAAATAAGTATTTTCAAACTTCAGCAGGATTATTAGGACTATCACAAATATTTTAAAATGCAACACTTAATCCACCATTACTAACTGAAGTAAAGCATTAACAAACCAAACTATGTTTTCCTTCCAAAAGGTAAAAACAGCCGAGCGGAGATGGAAAGGTAAAGAGGCAGAGAGTTTGCTTCCCAAACTGTGAATTGCATTTCCAGATTTCCTTTCTGAGTTCTGTTTGAACTTCGACTGAGACGCAGTGACCTTGATGCTGGCCCCAGAAAAAGCATGAGCTGCTAGAAACAGATTCCATTTACACCGTTAAATGTTCATAAATTCTCCGCTGCTCCATCTGTTGCCACCCACGGCCACTCGTGCGTTCTCGTTCAGCAGTGCCGTATGGATGTGTGCGTTCTCTCAGCGGGGATCTTGTGTAAGCTGCTATCAATCCTGTTTACCGTGTCCCTGCTCCCCCGTGGCCACTATATCGCTTACAAATTGGACAATCAGCGGCAGGTGTGTGTGTGAGATATGCCTGAATGACTAAAACAGCCCGACTCGAGGCTCTCTCCCTCCATGTGCCTCATACCTTCAGTGCCAGTAGAGAATGGAGAACTCCTCTCATGGTGCTTACACGGTGGACACAAACCTGGAGCCATTAACTTTTAACAGCTTTTTGTCACATATTTAAGAGATCTGCGGTGTGTTTATGGAAAGAAGGGGCCATTGAGCACTCTGTGGGCTGCTGTCCAAATGATGACCATGTTGGATGAATTAGACAGCCTGCAGGGGAGGGCAGTGCAGTTTGACAATGTTGTGGGGGACGTTTACATGAATGATGCACATTATATGGCCTTTTCATGTGGCCTTTACTGGGAGTAGCCTCAGCGATGCCTCAAATACCTGGATGCATCGCATCGAAATACAGGTCAACTCAGATGGATGAATCACTGGATCAGACGTCCAGTGAATCCAGCCAATTAATACAATCAATTAATCCAGACTTTGGTGTGTTTTTCTTGCATATATTTTGAGATGCTGATTGAGAAATGTAAAGTCAATGTTCAGAATCAAAACGACGGCACGTCTCATATGTCAGGACTGAAAAATAATACCCGTCAGATTCCGAATAAAATGAATCCAGTGTCAGTACTGAATGTTGTACTCTGACAACAGAGAGGCTGATGGGTAATACTGGGGTCTCTGGGGAAAGCTGGGAAACTGCTCTATCATCAGTTTCACAAAACATGCACCGGGCACAACATAATATTTACAACCAGATAACCTCATCTTTCTTTATATCTTTATTATTGATTTATTATCATTATCTAACTGCCACACCAGGAGCAAAGGGAGTTCTGAGGCACGCAAACACACGCACAGTTTCCTGAAACACATGAACACACACCAAGTTTCCGGTGGGAATTTATTCAAAAAGCAGCCATCTGTGAACCCCTGCTGTGACTGCTGGCCTTATCATGTAGATTCTGTGGCACCATGAGAAGCAGAAGTGATTTTAGATATGAAAACTTGACAACACAAAGACTAAAGGATGGAAACTTGGATTAAAAACATGAGAATACAGAGAAGAACAAGGCCATAATATGGAGGCACGCTGGTAAAAAAATAGGTAATGTTCTCTGAAAACATTCTACTGGGAGGAAAAATAACCGTAAAAACTGATACGCACAAATAAAAATGATCATTTGCATAGGCTTACAACTGTTACTGTCGGCTTTATGCTGGGAAGATGAGACAGACAACTCATCAACTGTTAATGTTGGGTGGGGGTTTGATTTTATCTGATATAACTGACATATAAGCCTGAAATTAAGTTATCGTGTTTATCAGGTTTGACAAGAAAAAGGTTGGCCCTGTTACAAAAGAAAGGCCCATCCTCGTCAAATATTAGCATTTCACTTATTTAAAAATCTGTTATTTCTCGGAATAGTTTCAATCTTACTTCACCTCATCCGTGTTAAGTATTTGCGTAAGCTAAGCTTATAGTGCATGACACATGATGAGAGAGTGAGAGTAAGAAGGACAGAAACAGAGAGACCAATGAAGAGCCTGTGTCAATGTTGGAGTGTTTCAGTAGGAACTAGTCTGCTTATGCAGACACAGAGAGCTAGAGATAACGCACTGGTGAGGTTTCATTCTGGCCCAAACAACCCTTTTACATATGGAAGTGTGATCAGTCAGAAGGTCACATGATCTGTATTTATTTATAGTGAAACAGTAAAAGAGAAGGGACAGGACAGTGACCAAGTAACAGCCATGGCTTACAGAAAATAAGCCAAATCATCAATAGTGGTACTAAAAAAGCTGGTAAAATTGTTCATAATGATGTCAAGATTAAGGATCAGTCTGTGGTTCAAAAGACTTTAAATTTCTGGCCTAGCCGATAAGTTAGCCTAACTGGTCTTAGATGGAATATCTAAAGCCACTGAGAACATACATCAAATCCCTTCTATCCCATCCCTTCTTTGTTTGACTGTCCTGTCACACTTTCTCCCACTCAGGTTTCATCACTTGATCTTTTCTTCCACACATTCCCTTCCCACCATCTCTAAACTCTGGATACAGCCTAGTGATGGTGCCCGAGGGTGCACTTACTCTGCCCTTACTTTCCTGCTGCAGCTCTTCCTGTGGAGCTGTGGACGGAGACTCTAAAGGAAGTCTTCATCTCAGAGGACAGCCCACTTCCTCATGAGACAGCAAAATAAATAGATCGCAGGTCAGATAACGGATTTAGTTCAAATGAATCAACTGAATAAAAATAAAAAAACACTACAGATTGTGGTTGTTTGGAATCTGAACAAGATGTCACATCACATTTCAGAAAAGGTAACGAAAGGTTGGGCATCTTTGTTTGTTGTCCTTGTTTTTCTGCACAGTCATGTCCTCCATGCGGCCTTTTGTCTTTATAAAAAATATGACGATACCCAATTTTGACAATTTGCGATACAAAATTAGGAAATGTAGAAGAGCAAAGGTCACTAGGACACTGCTTGGAACACATCGAAAAATGGATCCGTTTGTAACGTCAGTTATAAGAAAAGAGCCACTGAGCTGCGGTCCAGGCAATGAATATGCGGGTGGTCCCCATTTCAGTGCATTCAGGTTTGTGTGCGTGGCGATAAATTTTACCGAGTATCCTCACTGTTTCCTCATCTTAGTGGTGTACAACTTAAGTCAAGCTTTCAGTTTTGCTGAATAAATCAGCAGAATCATATGTTTCTGCTGCTGCTGGCCAAATGCCTCGCCATTGGCAGCTATGAATTTCCATAATTTCAGCTGTGTGAGCGTGCATAAATCTTCTGAGTAATGACAACACACACACACACACACACACAGCACAGCATAAACATACAGACACAGTTAAAAATAGATCAGCCCATAAATCAGCAGTATATCCAGTGTCAACAGTCACCCGTGTAACCAGACTTGAAACAATTGAGCCCTGTGATCTGAGGTACGTGTTGTGAAAGAAATCTCACTTTTTCCTTTTCACAAACCGAAGAGAAGATAATGCCTCAAAACATAAAGGATTACAGCCAACAAGAGACGATTCTATTGATGCAAACGTCTAATAAGGAAGAAACAAAAGCGCTTTCTCTGAGATGACTGTTGGCAGGGAGCACAATTTAGAACAAATGGCAGGAGTGGTTGTGTTTCCCCCGGGCACACTCGCTAAGACTTAGTGGGAAATATTTTCCTTCCTATCGCACACAATTGGCCCGAGGGTGTTTCCCTGCATCTAAATATTCAAAGAATCCTTTGTTTTGATAGCATAAGAGTTTAGACATGGAGGAAGGCTGCAGCCTGAGTGATGTTAAAATTGATCAAACATGCCTCAATAAAGAATGAAAGATGCTTTTCCTGTTAAGAAGCTGTACATTTTAAGGTATTCCTCAATTCCTGATTCATTTTTATCCATTCTTGCTGCTGTTAATGAGCTCTGAAATGCAATGAGGTCATAAACTGATAGGTACTATGAATGCTTAGGGGATGGCACAGCCATGCATCATTCATTCATTTGCACTGTTTATTGAATCTGTCAAAGCATGTATACATGCAACATTTCTGTGAGATAAATGTACTCCAAAATCACTGTAACTACAGTTTGGTTGGTCCGTTCTGTGAAATAGCATTTAGCAGAGGGTTACAAATTTTTTAATTGAAACATGAACAGGGAGCAGAGATGGATATCTTAATGTGGTTAACCTTGAGTAGACCTTGCAGGTGGGTGGTATAGAGCCAGCCTTTGTGCATACTTAAAAACTCAAAAACTCATTAAAAGCCAATTACCCAAAACAATAATCCCTGCCAAATTAAACAGAAATGGTCAAGCAACAGCTTTGCCTTTGACCAAAATTAAAATGAAAGGAAATCATTTTGAACAAAACTAATATGCTCTCCAGTGAAGGCCTTTATAATAAAAATAATAATTTCATCTCTATATAGCTGGCTGGCTCCCAGGCTCCAAGACCACCAGAGTAACCAGGTTCATCTCAGAGGCAATAAAAGCCCCAGACAGTGTAAAAGACCCAAGCAGAGCATCTCGAAGCATGCTGGGTCTTCTTTCACGAGAACACTTTACGTGACCAACGTTATCTGTCATCTGTTAAATTTAAACGAGGCTAATTGCTGGAATTCCAACAGGCACAGAAAGTAAAACAAATGGCCATAAAGGCACATGGTTGTGATTATAACAGAGTGATAAGCATCTACGATACCTTCCTTTCTCCGTCCCAGTACACCCATGGAGCAATTAGATACAGGTGTGCTGACAGGTGGGGTTGTGTCCTCCAAAACGTCTTTGATAAATAATTTTCAGTGCCTGAATCAACACTGATGGTAGCATTAGCATAACCGCACAAAGAGCCTACAGCTGAAACAATTTTCTAACAATGCCAGCAACCGTTTTTACACCAAATTCTCTGGTCTAGTTTATTTACAGACTGAATTTGCATTAGGGTACACATTCTAAATTTTCAACGATGATAACTGCACGCGCCACAGAGTATTTCCCACATTTTACTCCAGGAATCCATTTAACTGGTGTCATGTAGCAGGAGCTTTTGGTAGATTGGTACCAAGGTGCTTAGTTGATATCTTCCAAAGCATGTTGCTTGAGAAAAAAAACAATAAAACAAGTAAAAAGCATTTTCCTTAAATTCATATATAGCCATCGCCTTAAGAAAAAAAAACCAACAGCCCATCCTCCCACTGTAACACGGCAAATAAAAAAGTAACACTAATAAAACTCAACAACCTGCTTGTTCATTAAAGACAGCACTAACAGGCTAAATCGGTACCATGTGGTGCCTTCCTGCCCTCTGCTCTTCAATATAGCGGGCTGAACATCACAAGGCATGGACTGATGAGATACACATGTCCAACGCCACATTACCACATGTGAGCACACAGAAGCAATCTCTATGGGTCAAGCATTTCAAGAGTTTGTACCTGTGAGCTCAATTACCTCTAAACAACGATATCATAGGAGCCAGATGAGAATGGTGGGGGTGGCAGATCATTTGGAAATAACAAATGAGGAACATTGCATCTTATTATTTCAAATCTACTGTTTCAAGAAGTAACGTATATCTTCAGTGTTCCGAGAGGGATCCTCAGTCCTTTTGAAACATACCTTTGGCCCCCTACTCATTGGAAAACTGGGATAACCTACGGAGGAAATGCCTGGCATTTTCCCAGGACAAAAGGGCTGATACAGATGTTGTCAAGGCCGAGGAGGAAAATATATCAAGGTAAAATAGACATCTTTGTCATTTTCAATTCACTGTCAAAAATCAGAATCAGATGAGGTTAACCAGGCGTCAGAAAAAGAGGAACTTGGTCATAGTTTCAGCCTGGTTTGCACTGATTTAAGCAGTTTGGACACCCGTGTGAGTGTGTGCGCATGTGTGTGGAAGGCTGAAGTGTGACTTGTGAGTGGTGTAGACATTAAGTGGCTGACATCAGATCTAGTCATTGTGGGCTGCACCATTTGTGTGTGTGTGTGTGTATACACTGCATATGTGCACATGTATGCTTCACAGACCAAACACCTGTGTCATATAAATCCACCATGAACCGGCTCCCAAAGCAGAGCTGCATTTTCAATAACAGTTACAGAGATGGCCAGAGGCAAGGGGTGGAGAGTCAGCTACTGTACATCTTGTAATGGAGTGCAGCTGTGCAGCATGGCTGCATGCATGCCTGTTGTACACACATAAGCTTTGAAATTGGGAAAAGGTTTTAGCCAATTCATTTTTGTTGCGTAGAAACCAAAATGAAGACAGACCATAAGTTTAGTGGAGCTGTATAACAATACTGTGAGAATGGGAGTATAGCTGGTTATAATTATTTTCCCAAAGATCAAAACATGCTAACGGGGTAGATATGTGACATTTGGTTTTGAAACAACAAAAAGCACTGTAATTGTAATTTGTAAGACAAAATCAAATTTAATGAATGAACTTTAAAGTTGAACATGAGTGCAGATAAGGAGACAGTAGACGGAGAGAAAATAGCCCCACAGCAGACTGTGTGAGGGCCCAGGATGCCTTTCTGTGCTTTAACTCTGTGGTTTCACTCCAGAGTTCTTCTTCTCTCTTGGGAAATAAAAACATTCTTGTTTTCCCTCCAAATGAGTGTTCTGGGGGCAGCCAGATGTGCAGGAGGAGAGGAGGAAAAGGAGGAGGAGGCGCTCAGATGAAACTGCATTGCTGGGCAAGGGGACCATCAACACCAGCTTCTCTCCTGCAGGAGCTTGCAACCTCGCTTCTCACCTCTGACCTCTCTCCACTGACCTAAGGGACGTGGCGGGAAGTGGGAGGAGACCATTACGCACCCCAACACAAACGCTTAACTATTTTGGATAAAAGGGCCAAAAGAAAATTAACTGTTGGTGTTCATTTAGCTGTTTTGCTGATAAGTATATGTGAACATGGGGGCGGTCATCTTGTGCTGTCTTATTTTGGCCTCACCCAGAGTCCCTAATGTAATTCAGGACATGACATCAGCCATGTATTCTGGTCTTTTTGGACAATCCGTAGAAGAATACCATTAATTCTTCTGGGACCTTGTGAGAGACCACCGGCCAGGGTGGTGGAGCAGTTGTGTAGGAGTAGAAGGAGGACACTGTTTCAAGCCCTGGACGAAGGGTGGAGAGACAGAAATAGAAGGAGGGATAGATATAAGGGAGATTAGAGAATAGGGAGAATGGGAGAAAGGAGGTGTTAATATAGAAGATACAAGAGTGATGAAGTTCAGGGAGGACTATGAGGTAAAGAGGGCAAAGAGGGCAAGGGAGGATGAGGGGGGCCTCAAGGGAGCAAACTTAGTGCAGGACATCGTAAGAGAGTGGAACATTATCTCTGCTTGTGCAAGTGATTGAAATGGATGTAAGAACATGTAAGAACTGTCCCAGCTAAATCAGATAGGGAGGCTGGTCTATATTCTGCTATACACTCAACAGTTGAGGGTCCCTAAGGGTTCAGGACTCTCAAGAAAAGAAATATGGACGAGAAATATGTAAGTAAGATGCATAATATGAGCAACTCTGAATGCAAAAAAATGTTTCTAACTTTGTGTGTGGCCATACAGCCTCCTGCTGACTACATTGCACTCATGACCTTGCTAACTTTTCCTTGTTACTATGATGAAATAATCAAAAAGATTTGGGGTAAAGTTGTGTGTTTTTAACTTTTTAATATTAAATGTTCTCACTAGTAGAGTCCACGGAGAGAAGAAAGCACTCAGGGAATGATCTTATTAGTTTAGCATATTTTTGTTAACCTTTCGTAGCTTTGTTTCAGCACATAGACATTGTTGAAGTTGCAACATGACCACAGTCTTTTTTCATAAATCCACTGCAAAGGAAAATGTTTAAATAGTGCAACATCCTGAAGGAAACCAGTGGTTTCAAACATGACATTATTCCACAATCATTCATTAGGATGAATAATTTACCTTTTTATATGTGACATAACAATTGGAGGAATTCACTTGTTTTTAGTCTGAGCTGTGAGTGTCGTATTCTTTACTGGTCCATCGCTGCAATGTGTCTTTCTCTTGAATCACAGCATCTACAAATTTCAACTGAAATGTACCCCACAATTTCCACGTCAGGGAATAGTTTGAAGAGATTGCAGCACACTGTTAGAGTTGCAACCTCTCAAAGTAACAGCTGTGAGCTTATTGAGTCAGATAGCTGGCATGGCATTCTTCTCAACAGGAAACTGCTCTTTTCAGTGCACTCCCAGACACGGCAAGGTAGGAAATCAATGCACTGCCCTCATAAAAACCCTCACTTCCTGTCTACACAGGAAACTCACTTGCTTGCTCCTGATATCCTGCAGGTCTCATTCTGTCTGTGAGATTGTTCTGCCAATCACAACATGTTTATCAATGACAACAAGCACAAGAATGCGACCTTATCAGTACGTGAGATTGAATCAGGTCGTGTGATAAATGTAGTGAGTAAAAAAAGGCCTAGAGACATAAACTATCTAATCACAAACATGTCAGTTCTAATGGGGGGTGACTGGCTGCAATACACCTCTGTATGCAAATGAAGAAATTTGAACATAAAGAGAAACTCAGATCCCTTGAAATGGTTATCTGAAATAAAATAAAAACACCAAATAAGTAAATAAATGGGAAAAATCAGTATATTGTGGAGTTTGCTCACATTAATTTATCCACCTAAGTCTCCACCAGAGGTGCTAATCTAACAAAAGTAAGTCAGAGGGTTGTCAACACCACTTCCCTGTCAGGTAAAATATTCCCATTCCTTTCAAATCACTTACCCCTTCCTCCCTCCCAGCTGTGGAATTGAACCCAGAGTCTGGGATTATTGCAACATTTGACCCTCAACCTCCGACCCGCCAAGATGACCTTGTATTCCATTAAACTGCCTCTCTCCTGCTATTACCCAATCTGATGACTCACTTAAGGGGGATCCCAGGTAACATGAGAACAAGATGGTAGACCTACCAGTTATAATGGCAGCTGAGGAAAATGGTCGTCAGTCAGAGCAGACAGTGGCTTTTGGTAAAACAAAAACACTTTAGACAGCACTGATGCTAACAGGCCTGTCAGTTGGCATCACCGGTTTACCACAAACCGACACCTCCTGCAGGCTTTACTTGGAGAAACTGTTTAACTGAAACTAAAAAATGCCCGAGATTCTCTGGTTGTTTTGAGAAAAACAGTGGCGATGGAAAACATAGGTGCAGCAGAAGGTACTAAAACTTGTTACTGTGAACTAGTTGAAGAGTTCTGATGTTTTTCTCCATTAAAACATCTAGAACAAAGCATAAAAGAGAGCAAATTGAGAACAGAGGCTACCCCGCTCCATGTTTATTATTACCATTATCCAGTGGTAATAGAGAAAAGACCAAGCAAATACTGGTGCACCTGTTAATTCCCCCCGCAGGGAAACAGGCCCACAAACTCTCCAGCTATTTCCTGTAGCCCTGGGGAGGGTGTGGGATGAGCAAGCAGAACCAGATGATGGGGTGTTTGGGGTTACAGCTCAGTGTGTAGTGCCCATCAGGGAGGTAGACCCAGGGGGTAAAGGCCAGGGTGGGATCGAGCCACACCCAGCACTAAAGGGGAAAACTGACAGGAGGCAGAAGAGAATAGATTCTATTCATGTGAATGTGTTCCAGACCCAGACCAAAATCTGAGTATAGGTTAGTTCCAAAGGATGCAGAGATGATTAAACTTCCACAAGGGATGGATATTCTGATTGGTTCCAGTTGGAACACGTGTCATATCATGGCAGCATTAAAAGAAATCATGCCATAATTTACAAGTCGACATTATCCCCAAAAGACTTGAAATAGACATATTTTAAAACCCGTGAACGTGTCCTCTGGAGGTTCCTACAATAAATGTAATATTTCAAATCATTCTTCATTAATCTCAGTCTAATAAATCGACCAAATATCAACTATGAGGCCGGGTCTTAGAACAGTGTGGACACCATATTCTTTGCAAATTGGAACATTTTTGCTTCACATTAGATTCTAGCACTCCCCTAATGGCCAAATATAGGAACTAATCTAGTCTGTATAACGAGATTAAAAACAGGTTTAAAGACGGTTAACTTGACAAATATTTAACATGAATCCACGACAACTCCAGGTTTTCAAGCTGCCAGGTAAACTTGACAAAACCTCTGAAACCTCAAACACGGTTGTTCCATGCCCATAATTTCCTGCTTCCTTTTGGTGTGAAAACACAATTTCTTCTCCTTCATCATCCTCCACCCCTTTTGTTTCATCTCCCCGTCTTCTCACCGGCTGTTCTGTGCTGAGGAGAATTAGATAGCATAACATTTGAGAGGTCCACTGTCATGGAACACCCAGGTTGGGTTTTTTTTCCCCTGCCCCTGTGCTTCACCTCCTCAATGTTTCCTGCTCAGACAGCAGGGCACTGTTGTCCCAAACCGTTTCAGGGGGAACACGGGTCACCGGCACACTGCACAGATCCAGGAGGGACATTGAGAGCTGAGGGAATGGACTGGCAAGTGAAATTGAGCATGGCTGTACTAAATCCATCACAGAGTTGAAAAAGAGCATGAGCATAAATAAATTCTAAAGGAGACAGGAGGAGCGGGTGGAAACCCATAAAAATAAGGGTAGTGGAGGTAAAAAGAACATCAGGTGACATAAAAAGCTTCAGCAAACAGCGAAATAATGTTAGTTTAGTAATGTTTTATTGTACCTTAGTGATGGCAAAGCAAAGGAATGCGTGTTGTAATCATTACTTGAATTCACAGTACGACAGAAATAAGAGGTAAACTGTAAGACGGGACCAGAGAATGCCTAAATTCATCCATGGGTGTCGGTGAGTGACTTTGTAAAGAGGCTCATTAACTCATTTGTCCCATCATCTGCGTGGCTGCCGGGGCCACTGTGTGCCAATGGAGTCTGTGACAGAGTAGCTGTCACGGACTCTCCGTCTTTCAGTGAGTGTGGGGCCTCGACATCGAAAGAGGTCTCAACAAGGAGGGTGCAATGACTGATGAGGCTCAGGGGGAATAAAGACGAAGAGAATGGACAGGCAAGAGTGAGAGAGGCTGGAGTGAGAGAAGAAGACAAATTAACATAAAGAAAGAATGGTATGCTGTTCCATTTTTAGGAGTGCGGCTACGTGTGATTTACAAGAGCTGTGAGAATCCTTTTCAAACACTATCTAACACAAATCATCAGTCGGTGGATGGCGGCCAGCAACACCGGGAACTGCCCTTCCTTTTCTAGACCTGTGGCATGCTCAGAGACCAACACTTCAAAAGAGAAATTATGTTACATTTCACCATCCATTACGCCTCATCTCTGCCAGACTGTCCTCATAAATCCCCAAACACAGGATTAAAGAGGGCCGCCATCTCTTCAGAGCTGAAATTATGGAAGCAACATTCCTGCATCGCCTGCAGCGTGTGTTCCTGTGTCTCTAGTTCTTATTTGGAGACGCACGCAGCTGGTTAAGTGGCAGTGACCCATTCATTTTATAGGTTGATAGTATAGTCTCACAAGAATGGATCCCACTTAATCCCTATGGAGATTACCAACTCTGATTTATGCCCTGCACCCCTGTCTACAGACCCTGCTGGTGACATAACTCACATGCAGACAGACAATCACCTGTCTGTGACCAGCTGCAAACAACTGTTTTCCAAACGTTGTCCTGACTCTGGTTTTGTGAGATGTGCATGAGCGGGGTCTGCTTTCCTTTGATCGGCCACGCAGTGTTACACATGAAAAGTTATTGAAGCTCTCATGCTGCTGGCGTGGGAGACTGGTCATGAGAAATTACACCGGCAGTTGATCGGCATTTATGGGAGGAGAAGGTATGCCAGCTGGAAGATGAATGATTTCTCTTAATACCAACAGAACTCTTGCATCTGTCAGAGAGAAATGTCAGACAAAACCTGAAATTGAGACATTGCAAATATTATAAAATGAAAGTGCAATATTGTGTTTAGTGCTTAATTTTGTAAAGATTCAGAAATCAACGCAAAAACAAAAGACTGCGATATAAAATTACATTACATGTATGTCAGTATAACCACAGTCAGTGTCATGGTCAGGTGGGGAATTAAAAGAATGTAAAAAAAAAACAAGACTGATATGTGGGTGCCTAAAAGACTGGACTAACCCATGTACGCTGCAGCAACATTAGTTTAAACTATGTGACCTCTGAACCCATTGTAGGCTTCAGCTCTGGTGACACCACAACTGTGATGCTGCGACAGGAGCCAGAATGTCACGGGCACCACATGCAACAACAAATAGATGTGGCACCAACGTGCGCTGTTACCCCACACACACACTGCCGTACAGACAGAGGAGTCTGAAGAAGTGAAGACACAGAGAATGTTGAGGGTCACTTGTCAAATAACCTCTAACCTCTAGGCCTTTCACAGAAAAAGACGGAGGGTGGTTTGTGTTACAGACATATGTTCTCAGGGATGTTCCTTCGACTCCGCACTCCCACTCGAACTCAACTCATCTGTGTCCCACACTATAGGCTGGCAAACAAGATTAACAGTAGATTAAATAAATAAACAGCATTATATGTGATGTGACAACATGAACTAAAGCAGTGTTCTTCTGCATGAGTACATGTGTACATGCTTTGCCCCAGGCAAGTTGTCACTGGTTCCTTCTACTGAAAGTGGAGTACAGAGGAGTAGATGGAGAGGTGTTAATGCTCAGGCAGACACAATGCACTGCTTGGCTTTCAGCGGCCCAGCTCTTCTCATCAGTCATCGCTGCACTGCAACACAATCAGCCATAAGTATTCCTGCTGCCTGTTAGAGATCAGAAACATTGTCCCTCTCTCGGGTCGAACTAAGAGTAACATTGTTACTTTGCCAGCAGACACATTCGCACGCTGACAGGCAATGCGAGGGGTGTGGGTGGAGACCATTACATTTAACTTGAAGAATGTAGTAGAAGACATTCTGCTTGATTTGTCAATATTAATGCTAAAATATCTGCTTTCAATAAAGGACTAATTTAAATCTAAACAGTCTAACTTAATTTGGTTTCAAGACTTTTCACAAAAAATAAATGTATCATCTTCCTTAGTTAAAGATGTAAGCAGTGTTAAATCATCAAAGGTCGTTCTACTGTGGTTTAAATGCTGTTTTTGGTAACTGATGTGAAACTGTTGAGAAGCATTGTAGGAAAACATGTCTTCGTGTTCAAACAGTGTCCATGCCGAGAGAATCACAATCTTGCTGCAAATGTCAATTGTTCTACTCAAAATAAAGCATTAACCGCTGTCAGTTCAGTCTCGGCCACGTCGGTTCCTCCTCATTAGGCATGAATAATCGTCAATAATGTTTTCCCATGATTCTCAGCAAGGATCAGAAACAGAATCCAGAATTATGGGAGTGGACTATAGCACTGTTTCTCACTAACTGGAGCCATGACCCTTTCTCCCCTCTCAACCATTTAACCTTTCCACTCTACCTCTGTGAGTTCAGGACTGGGCTGGCACCGGATGGTTGAAGAGGCCACACTGGTGAGTTATGGACCTCACCAGGACGTGGTCAGCAGGCCGTGATTTCTCATGCACCACGAATGGCATGGCAATTACAACTTTAGCTAATAACTGAAGCATAATGAAGATGGATGGGGTCAGAGGCAAACACAGCAAGGTCACAACTCAGGCTAATTGACAGTACTTATTTCGGAGCACACTGCACGAATAGCTGGGACGCAGCAGGTGAACAACTGCCTAAAAAACAATTCTGATAAGCAATGTTAAAGGTTAAAAAAATAATAAAAAATGTCAAGATTGCCCCAAATCTGGTCCCTGCAGAATTAAAACATTCCTAAATAAAATACCAATCCAAGTTCCTGTTCATCTTTGATGGGATTTAATTCCAGCTTTATTAAGATGTCTGATCATAAGATCTTTAATGTATTTAACACTGTATAATAATAACACACTCCGTATATATAGTATTAAAACACCACTAGAATCCTCTCCATGCTTGAAAAGGGATCAGCACATTTAAAAAAAAAGAAAAAAAGAAAACAAGAGTGGGGCTTAAGTATGATATTAATACGTTTTATCCATCTACAGCAAGCTGTATGAAACACAATAGTTTGGGTTTACATCCACAATCTGTGCTCAGTTCACCAATAATCCCCTTATAACTCATAGTAATGCCCAGTTGTATGAACAAGGGAGCGAGTCTCGCTCTGCTGAGCAAATATACAACAACCTGGGAGCTGCAATTCCCATATCTGATTCATCTGAATACACTAACAGTCCAACACAGGACCAGCTGTGAACCTTTGACAGGACTGCTGCGTGTGTGCGTGTGTGTGTGTCTGTGTGTGTGTGTGTGTGTGTGTGTGTGTGTGTGTGTCTCTGTGTGTGTGTAGACATGCCCTGCCCAGAGGTAAAAGTGGGTTGGTTCAGGGGGACTTTGCAGTATTAGAAGGCTCCGGTTCTGTTTCAGTCCACTGGTGGTCGCTAAGATTAGCTCATTAAGCAAGACTGGCTGAAGGGTATTAAGACATTTATCATTCGTGAAAATTGCTGTTTGATCAATTCTGATCACACAAAGGAATGATGAAAAATGTTCAGATATCTCTGCAAACATGCAGACACATGAAACAACCATGCGACCTGCACTTGAACCCAGTTTTGGGTCTGTTTGAACTCGGCGATCCATGTTAATGTGAACAAATATCCAGCTAGCTGCTTCGAGATGTCCTCATATCCTGCTGCAGCCCACACACGCACCATATCCCCATCCCAAAATGGGGCCTCCCAGCTACTCTAACAGTATTAAAGCATTTATATAACAAGCTATTGAAACACATCAACAATGTCCTTTGTTTTTATGCTAAGGGTGTATTTTTTTTTAATGGCGTCTGGCCACATTTGTCAAACTTGACTTCTCTGTTGCTCTCAAACTTCCTGGCTTTCCACCACTCTGAGCGTACGATGGGGGTGTAACTTTTCCAGAGTTTGAACAACTACACCTTAAGTTGGAACAAATGAAGAATAATTCATCACTGCATTTTGGCAAAAGCTGCCACCGTTCTTCTCCGACAGTGACCCGCTGTGTCCTTCGGCAGTGCTCCCTGCCAAGCGTCACCTCTAGTAATCTGCAACAACTTGTGGTGGAAACACCCTTCCTTGGCAAATGCACAACATGTGCCCACTTTACCCTTTTTCCCTAATCAATAATTCAACAGTGACCTCATGTGACTACATAAACATGAAATTGAATTTAATAGGAAAGATTTCCTATAGCATGCCCAATAAAAGACAGGGCCATTCTAGAAAAAAGAAAAGCTGACATTACATCATTTCGCTCAAACCCGCCATCGGTATCCTGACGCTGACTGTCCAAACAATTTATAAAAGCCAGTTCTGAAATTGAACTTAACAAATTCCATCACATTTCTCTTCTGCTTGCCGTCCTTAAAAAAGCTTATGCCTCACTTTTTCTGTGTTTTCACTGGCAGCCATGGGCAACGCAGCAGGAGGTCGGTAACAACTTTGTCCTTTAGGTCTGATTTCAATCTGACTGACGTCTGAGAGGGAGGCTCGGACTGGAGGTCAGAAGAAAAAAACTCACTGGAAACTGCTCATTTTGGGTTCTGGTGGACTGTGGGACAATACCAGCCGGGGCTGAGATGACAAAATTGGAGGATGATAGATTGCTTTCCGTAAAATGGCTGTCACTTTTCCAGGGTCTAAAAACAGGCATGGCATCCGATTCTCTTTCCAATATCTCAACACGATGGGCGCTTTATTTCACAACAGGCTTATTTATCACATATTACTTTCTCTTAAATGAATTAAGGCAACAAAATGAATGAATTTTATGGCATAAAGGTGGTCAGACTAGCAGGAATCAATTAAAAAGTTAATAATTATACATGAAAATCCTACCTAAAAAAGAAACCCTGGACAAGACTTTTACAAAATCAAGGTTTTTGGTCTGAGAAAAAAAAGGAGACGCCACCAGATATAAAGGAAAAGACGACAAGAATCTAAAGATGAGAAAGTGTGTGTTTGTGTGCCTGGGGTATGAATAATGCATGAGTGGCAGCTCTGATGTGGGGTATAGGGTTTCCAGCCAACCAGCAGAGGGGCCGTGTGTGTCTGTGCCCAAACCCCAACGCACTGCAACGCTGGCTTCAAAGGGTGTGGTCTGGACTCAGTCGCGCACCAACACAAACTTTCTCTTCTTTCTCTGCATCACTTACACACGTGCATGCGCGCACGCGTACATGCACGCACGCTGGACTTCCAAACAGGAACACACAGCATGCTGTGTCCTGGACGCCGAGTCTGGGATTTGGTTGGAGGGAGGCCCAGTTTTCCACACCTGTGTTTGGAGCAGTAATTAGGGGCTTGTTCTATTTTCAGGAGCGAGTGGCTCACACACATGTGCTGTGAAGTACACAGAGAGAGCACTGATGAATTCAGTCCACCCTGTAGCATTTGCTGGGCAACAAACGAAGAGTGTCAGTGATCGTGGAAAGCTCCAAGTGATCCGTAGACGCACACATATTTCCAGTTCCAGGCCATCAAAGACCTCATCAGAGTTGTTCCACCCATCATGTGACATCACAGACAGCTACACTTTGGGATATTTTTCAGGTAAAATAGGCTGTTTGTTGGTGACTTTGTCATTTTAAGGTGCTATCTTGTAGCGCACTTTCAGAGTTGAAGTGCAGGATATCTGATTTGGATTCAATCGTTGGGGAAAAGCAATACTTTACTTGACTGGCATTACAAGTCTTTCACACAGTAGTCTTTTTTGCTCTGAAATTGCATGCGGTGCGTTCCGAAATCCTCCCAGCCACGTGGCCAGCACATCAGAGACGGCGTTTGCCACCTCTGTGCTCGTCACACCAGTCTAGCTCAGCATCTTAAGGACTAAAACAAGCATGGCAGTTACCAATCTGTGAACTCTATACTTTGAGGTTGCGCTGGTTTGGAGAGCAATGAAGCAAAGCTATTACACCATGAAAAAAAGATTTGTGAATACGGGTCAGGGAAACACATGAGAGAGAGAAACGTGCTTATTAATTCTCTTTCCTTCTCTCTTGCTCACATCCCGTAAATACATACGCATTGTAACTCGATAATATTAGAGGGTCCAGGGCTTTTCAACGTAACTGCTGAACACTGCCACCAAATCTGCCCACGGACATAAACAAACACTTGAGCATGCCAATGCCACGGAGCCATCAAGACTCCCACTCTACAATGGAAAGCCAGGGATTCCCCGTCCCCACATCTCCCAGCAAAGTGTCACACAACCATCACATTCTGCCTCACACTTTCCCTTTATTCTGCTCCTTGCGCATACACACGAAAGCAGTGAGGGAGAAAGAAGTGATTGCCAAAGGCAGAGCTTCTTGCATGCTGTGGGTCAGTAATCATATAATGAGAGGATTGCGCATTTAGTGGGTGCTCCTTTTATAGCAACTGTCAAGACCAATATGACATTTTTCACCTTGACTGAGTGAGTGTGTGCATGCATGCATATGTGCCCAGAAACTGACGAGAGGCTGACAAGGGGGATTTTGAGGATGGCTAAGAAAGGAAGCCAAGGAAGGAATAAGTAGAAGGATATAGGAGAGCAAGAAGGAAAAGGGAGAACAGAGCTGTCATTGAAAGAAAGGAGTACATGAGAAAAAATTGGCATTCAGCAGAGGGTCAGCAGGAGGTGGCAGCCAGGTCAGGGTGAGGTCAAATAAGGTGCAAAGCTTGTAACTCTGAGTGCGAGAGCAGAATGAAAACAAGCTCTGGCTATCACTGCAGGTCACAGCCAGGGCCTCCCCTCAGGTTACACATATTCATATTGCCTGGGCTGCTTAATTAAAAAAGAGATCCCTGGCACTCCCTAAGAAAGTCCCACCTTTTCAAAGTAAATACACAGCCCTGCATCGGCACTGTTTTAACAAGGATTCAGTTCAATATGAGCAGCGGCAAGTGAAAGCCCCATTGTGGTGAAGCAAGAGCTCCATGAACGCCATCGCTTTCACTCCTCATTCATCAGGCCAACACCTCAGAACAGCATTTCCTCACCAATTAGGTCACCAATCTTGCTATGTGAACGCGCACATACAAGCTGCAAATTGTCTAAATATGCCTACTTACAGCAAAAGAACATCATTTTGTCCATCAATTCTACCCCCCGTTTGTAATATTTGATGATCGGTATATAGAGAGAAACAACATGTATAATTACACACAATTGAGATTTTTAGGGGAAAAAAAGTGAGCAATGAGATTAGATTTTAGTGTACCGACATAGTCTAATATTATTAGCATCAGCCTATAAATATTAAGCATTAATATTTTAGCATGCATCGTCCCCTCATCAAACTTATTTAATATTACATTGCATAAATTCTTTAGAGATAATGTTTACTCAAAAAAAAACCTGCTCCTACTCAAAAGGACACAGAAGGAAGCTAAAGTCTCATTATACTGGGGGAAATTATTCAATCATAGCAACATAATAATAATTTCAAAACTTTAGCCACACACACCAAAGTGTCAGACATTGAGATGAATGTCAGATTAGCTCGCCAGACAAAAATGTGACGGGGGAAGCGAAAGGACTGCGAAGCCAGCATAGCTCCTGTGATAATCGGGTCTGTTTCGACACTCTGTCGTCTGGATGGAGAATCTTCCCACGAGCTGCTGGGTCGTCTGATGGCGCACAGTGCAAGCGAGGGAGTGTAAAAGAGTGAGACTTGAGGTCATACTGCATTCCAGACTCAATGAGTTGGCCAGACTCTTCAGGCAATTAAAGGAAAATGACCCCCTCCCCGTCCACATCCCTCCATCAGTGCTGTCTGCTCCACTGCTGATGGCTTCACATCATCCCTGGACACACTAAGATACTCCCTAAAACGTGTCTATGTCAAATGTTCCTGCACAATAAGCTGAGAGTCACACACACTTTATGAAGCTGTGAGCTGGACTGTTGCACCAGGGTAACCCCCCCCCCCAGTTGTGCAGACAAGATTACGTCTGCTCCCTTCCAGAGAGTCCACTTGTATTTTCGCCTAGTTTACTAACATTTTATTTACAATTTATCAGATTTTTATAAAAAATAATAACTCTGGCCTCTTTCTTCTTAAAAATGCTCCTCTCACACACCTCTCATACCCTTGCCGGTCCAACCTGTTACACCCCCTGCAGTGAGGAGAGCCTTCCCACCAATGCCCCCCTCTGGAGAGCCCAGCACATGCATCCCTTTTTCCTCATGATCTCTGGCTCCCTTTGTGCACCTCACAAACTAATCTATAGAATTGATCACTGTAAAGTATAAGGCAGCACATAGATAACCAGGAGACAATTTTAAATGACTAAATATAAACCAGCTACATTCATATAGGTAAAGGTAAACTCACCTTTTTAACTAATTATATGGTTGGATGGCAGCTGGGGAAAAAACTTCAGTATTAAAACCTGTTAAGGATGGTTTTGTAATTTTATATTTATGAATCTTTTGTTTTATTATGTGTGAGTTCAATTTTCTATTGCAACTGTATTAAAAATGATAAAAATTCAAAACATTAATAAACTTTATGGCTAAAACATGAATCCTTTTTCATCATTAAATGCCTTTAAAAGAGTTAACCAATTTATCTATTTTCCTTTTTATAGAGCCTCGGTCATTTATGAAATAATCAAACTCACTTTAAGACTTGTGCATTTTAGGATCTATTCCCACAAGCCTGCGCATCTGTGTTATCTTTTTTGATATCCATTTGTTGCTAAGTGTGTCTGTTTTCCACAGAACTGCAGGGTGCAAACTGTCCTGCAGACTTCATATGAAAGCTGAAGATTCTGGTTACACAGGGTGGTGACGGTGAAGGGAAAGCAGAGAAAAACAGATCAGGAGAGGGAGGAGAGCATCTGCTTTCATCCTAAACCCAGCAGGGGGTCACTGAGGCCTGCCATTCTGGGAAAGACAGCTGCTACATACACACAGACACACAGAGCAAATACATGGAATGTTCTGGAGGACTGTTAGGGTCCAGGGTGTGATCACTGACAACCACCACTCTAAAATTCCTCCATTCAAAAAGGTCCTGCGCTATGTGTGTTTTTTGTACGCGATGGGACACAAACTTACTCTTGCAGCCAAATCTTTATCATTTTAATATCAGTTCCCTGCAAAGCTTCTATATTAATTCTTGAGTGATGATGATGATTATTGAAAGGCAACTGTTGACCGTTTTAACATTAGCATCTACATTCATTCAGGACTACCACGAAGGAAAGAAACATTTTCATAACTTTCACGTAAACACTTTCAGGACGCCGTTTAGTTTTGGTGATATTCCAAGGCATACATGCTATTTCCTGATTTATTACTGGTTATTATGACGGCCCAGATTTTCCGTAAAATAAATCAGTTCAAAAATCTTCAGTTATGAATGGGGCCATCACTTGGGCCCCGCACCCCCCTGGGTAGAACATAGAATCTGTCCTGCCAAGCATCCATCAGTTCTCTTATAGATCTAGAAGAGGGAGTTGCTTTTACACCATGCATTTATCTTCCCCGACTCTAAATTATATGTGAAAATCCTCTATAATGCTGCTCGGTGACTCCCTGAGCCTTTTTCTTAGCAAACACTCCGGCCGCTTCATGCTTCAGGATTTATACAACTCTGCCTCCCTTTACGCCTATTTGGTCTCGCACAAATAATTATCCTTATCATCTTATCTCCATGCTGCATTTCTTTAACCTAGCAAAACGAGCTTTCCCCGTCATGTTCACACCAATATTATTTAATTACTGTAGTAACTGCTGTCATTTGGTATTTCAATTGTATATAACACACTTCTCACAAGCCAATTCTCTGTTGACAAATGTTTGTAAATGTGCAAGCATTATAAAATTAATCAGCAATAAAAACAGTAATAGTAAATGTTATAAATATAAGTGTTAAAAGTGATATTCTTTGTCACAACTTGTCAGATCCTTGTGTGTGTGTGTGTGTGTGTGTGTGTGGTGTGTGTGTGTGTGTGTGGTGTGTAGTCTTGTTGCATGACGTTCAGTGAACTTTTATTGCTTTGAGCCACATGGGGGCGAACCCCAGTTTACTGTTGCAAAGGCCAAGGGTCAAATTTCACCTGCAATTAACGCCACAAAACCTGCACACATACACGCAGCTGTTCTCGTTTACTCATCCTGCTTGTGTGGTATATGCTGCAATGACATTAGCCTCTGCCAGAGTCTCATTTCATGGTTTCTACTCAATCTAATCACCTGCAGTGGACATATGGACATATGTGTTTTGGGGCAGCAGAGAGAGAGGGGGGGGTCAGGTCAAAATTGTCAGGAGGTTATTTGTGATTAAAGCTAACACTCTCTTATTCTCTGCCCTGGTTGCTCCCAGTTTATCCCTTTACCACTAAAGCTGTATATTAAATGGTATTTTTAGCTCCCTGAATCACAGCTAAACATTCAGTCACACGCAACCAGAAGGAAACCACCTGTCATGGCACAGACCTGGAAACACTGCTATTCATTTGAGATGACTTTAACATTTGACACATTGGCATATCTTGCTATTCTATATAAATATATTTCTAATGTACTCTGATAAGAATGGAGACATGAGTATTGAGTTCACTGTACCCATTTGGAAAGCACTCGTGTTTTCCGCCACCTGCTTGGCCAAAAACGTGATGAATGGCCCATTGCCCTCATCAATCATCTGTGATTGGCCTTGATCTGGGCTGTGATTGGCTAATTAGCCTCATCTGTAACCATTACTGAGAAGAGAGGCAGCTGTGGCAGCAAAAGCAGAATAAGACAAATACAAAAGTAGAAAAATGGCCCCATAGGTCCCGCCCAGACACCTTGCTGTGTTGGTACAATCACAGAAACAAACACCAACTGTGGTGGTAAAGCTTAAAATCGCCTCTTTCAAGCAGCAACGTTTACATTATTATGGTTTGGAGAGTAACAAAATGTGAACAAGACAAGAACAGGGAAGGAAGGTTGCCAGGACTGTGTCAGAAGGTCACCCACATCTCATCTGGCAACAGTTTCTGTTGTGCTACTGCATTGAGAACAGCAATACCAGCTATAGTCAGGGAGAAATGGGAGCGTGTTATTAGATGAAAACAGGACCAAACACTGAGGGGTACAAGATTAATAAGGGAAAAAACATTTGTAGCACAATCCTGCAAACAGAGAAATGAAGAAAAATGCAAACAGGAAAAACAGGGGGAGAATGAAGCCTAAGGCAACAAAAAAGGGACAAAAATCATTAAGGTATCTTTAACTTTGGTTGTTTCTGCCATTACCACCACTCCTACTGCTGCCAATACTAATAATACTAGTAATACTAATACTAATACCAACAACAACAACAATAATAGTAATAATAATAATAATAATAATAATAATAATAATAGCTGCAGCTGCAGCTTAACTCCGGTCAGTCTGTCTGTCCAGAAGAGACACCCGAGACTCGTCTGAGATGATGCCCTGCCGGCTGTACGCCTTCAGATATCATTACAGCAGACACACAGCACGCCCCCCCTGCCACCCACAATCTATCCACAGCCAATTACAAGCAATTTCCCTGTCCTGGGTGTAGTGAGGACAGGGGAAAGAGAGAGGGGAGAGAGAAAAAGCTGTTGTCGGCCTCAAGCCGACACACATGGTTCTGTTTACAAATCGCCCATTGTTTAGCTTTGCCATAGTAACGAGGCCCTGACACCGACTGCATCGATGTTTCGAAAGTGAGACAGCAAGAGGGGGGTGTGGTGACCGTCTTTCAGTCAGTAATTGTCTGCAGGGTGGCCTGAACTTCAAGGACAAGCGATGGTTCATTCTCGCATTAGGTACCACAAACACACGTCTGTTCCCCTGCTAACCCCCCCCCCCCCCCCCCCCCCCCAAAACTCCAGCTCCCCTCAGCACGTCCGACTTCTGTTTGGCTTCCTGAAATCCAGCTTTCCGAAACTGGAGACGCAATGGGTGAGGAGCAGCCTGATTCACCAGAACTGGAATGTCAGCCTTTCCCACAGGAAACCTGGAGCATCTCAAACTAGGGTGCCCTGGACAGGCCAGTGAGCACACACGCACCAAACTGCCAACCCAGAAGATCCTACGACAAGCGGTTGGTCAAACGAACAAAATACAGGCTCTGAACGCAGGACGTTTCATGTAGCATGAATGTGCACAACCACAGATTTACCTCTTTGTTAAATAATGTTTGAATTTGATTTTAAAAGACAATTAGATGAAAAAAAAATCATAATGTGGCTAATTTGATAATACAGGAGTTTATTTTGTGCCCATTTTTGTACCTATTATGTCATGTTTTCCCCTCAACACTCTGGTATGCTGAAATACTAAAAAAAACTTCATTTTCCATGAGCACCACTGGCGTTCGTGAGGAAGAATGTGAATTGTACTATACACGATCAAACAGTTTCACGTTTGTTTGTGCAATTTTAATGAAATAAAAATGTGCGCACATTTCCACTCAGAATTTAACAAAGTCACTGCTTGTCATAGTTTATTCCCACCAACAATTACAACAGTCGTTGTACAGAACACGACTGCGTTTCTTCCATTATCGCTCTTAAGCAGAGTCGTATTTAGAAAATGAGGTCAAACAACTGACTGTAAATGTCTTGAATCATGTTGGCATTACTGGAAATGAAGGCAATTCTTTCTCTGTTTTTTTTTAAATCATTTTAGTCCATTCTTACCTTACATCCGCAACTCTTTTGCTGTCATTTTCCTCTATGATTTCATTTCTACCTGCCTATATTCATGTCCTGCTTGCAGAAAAATACTAATTTTGACGTCTCGTATTAATATATTCTGCTAAATTCTACCACCTGGACAGATCAAATGGACCTTCATAGAAGAGTGATGGACACAATCAAGGCCTCACTACCACCCAGCTCTGGAACAGTGACCAGTGCTGTGATCAGCTGTTACACTGAACCTCTCTGTCATAACCTCCTCACCCCAATTCCCATCTCAAAGAGCACCCCCGTTACCTTCACCAGCATTACCTTCTAACCATAACAAGGGCCACAGTAAGGGGCTGCTGTGAAGAGATGGCACCCTGTCAAGCCTTTCATCTCAATAACTACAGCCACACACGTTCTGGCTTCAACCCGTTGCACTTTTTTACACACATAGGAATGTGCGCTCACACACACGCAGGAGAGCACGGATCCAGAAACGCTAGGTTCCATCTGCTCTTGGATGTGACCCCACTGTTAGTTCCATCTCCCACTCCCCTCTCTGCTTGCTGCTGGCACCACTGTGTTAACAAAAACACCATATTTCTGTCATCGTCCCCAGGACACGCCGTTCCCTTCATATCTCTCTTTCTTCTGCGGGCGTTGAGGGAATGGCTATGAGGGCCTGGAGGGATCTGGGACACGGGTGAGTTGTGGGAAACCAGAGTGTAGTCTCTGGCCTCACAGCATGAGTCCCTCTCCTCCAGCTCCCCCCTTTGTGCTGTAGCTCTGTTTCTCTTTGGGCAGAGAGTCATAAGAGGCTCCATGCAGATTGCGTATTACGCCCACAAATGATATGGGAAAACTTGCCCTGTTTAATGCTTTATTTGCGTATGACCTCTGTTTTCCCTTTCTCAGGCTTGTGTGTGGTTCTGCTTGTGCGTCAGTGTCTCTTCCTACCTCTACGTAGTCTCTGGCATGGCCCCAGTCCCTCTTGGAGTCCAGGTTACCCAGGCTGAAGCATTCCAGTTGGCCAAGGTGAATCTTTGCCACAGAACGGCTGATCTTACGTGTCACAAAGTTTTCACCTGAAAAACACACATTTTAGGCTTTAACTTACGCAAATGTAATGGGCTACATGAAAACATGAAAAACATGAAAAACATGAAAACATGAAAAACAGAAATGGAATGATATGAAATCAAGTGGAGTTGAGTGATCCTGCACAGCCTTCCGATCCTTTGTTCCAAGCCTTCCTTAGTCAAAGAAACAACTCAAGCCAGCAAAAGTCAATTAAATCTTTTGCCACCTCATCTTCAAAACTCCAGTGAGATTGCTGACCTCTCATTTTCCTCATTAATTCACAGTTTCAGTGTCGAATCTGGGCTTGCTGCCAAAACAAATCTCAGAGCATCAATATGTTGAAGCCAGCACAACAGGGAAGTTCTAGTGAAAGAAATGACAACTGAGCAGGACCACCCTGCTCCTGCCGGCGCCGTGTCCAGTTCGGAACCACTGCAGCCAGTTCATTTGCCAGGTCGCCCAGTGATGCTCGACATTCAGAGCGGAGGCACGTGGCACAACGATCTGTGGCTAAACAAATGAGCAACTAATGACTGGTTAAAAGGGCAAAAAAAGTTCCTGGCAATGTCGATGTGACATTGAGCCACAAAAGCCTGCGACAGACTTCCAACCCAAACACGACACTGTATTGTTTAAAATAACTCTTTTATCAAGTTGATGTGTGTGTGTGTGTGTGTGTGTGGGGGGGGGGGGGTAATGCAGTGTTACAGTGTCATGCAAATACTTTGCTGGCATGTTAGAGTTCCATTTTTATTCCTCAAAAGCATGTAAAGACTTGCAGACTGTGCATCTTATCTCAACACGCAGGTACCTGATCCACTTTAGACTCAATGATGAAAAATAGTAGAACTTGTACATGTGGATAAAATCTGAAGAGCATGTTATGCATAACATTGTTGGTAGAGGTGCTTCTGTCTTCTTAAGATAGGCCGAAATAAGAGATTCAGAGTGGTGATATGCCAAAATCTAATTTCAAAGGAAAGCTGTGGATGCACATTTCACAGATAGCTATTTTAACCATCCTGTTTTTGTAAATAAATCTCGTACAGCCTCGTGCGACCCTCTCTTGGACTAAGAGTTCCTGTGAGTTGCTCTTATAATTCATCATGGCCAAGATGAATGTTGCCTTTTTGCTGCCCATAAAACAGCAACTCAGTCTCGACACTGTATCACTGCAGCCCTGACAAGGACCAGACTCCATTTAGGCACCGGAAAATCCCATGAACCCAATCATGTGAATGCACCAGATTTGTAATAATTATTTCATAGGCAAAGCGACAGCCCTGGGCAGACTGAGCAAAAGCAGACCAGAGGAGGTTAGACACGCTTATTTGACAAAATACAGCATGTTGTGTGTTGGTGGCAGGTCACATGGCTGCTGTGTCATTGCTGGTTTTTTTGCAAAGTTTAAATGAGGCTCTATTCAACCTTAGTTGCACTATTTGAAATAAAAATGTGATCATCACAATACATTTCTCCACAATGGCTGAATATTTATGAAGACATGGCATGTGCCTAGCCCCACATGTCAGATGTGAGATCAAACTCAGTTTTTATGATCTCATCTGCCTGCAGGTCCTCTCACACCTGGAGGGAACCAGTGCTCAAGCTGTCTGACGTCAAATATTATGCAGCAGTCAGTGATCTGCTACTGATACGTTATGTCAGCTTTGGTCTCCTGCATTCTTCCAAGCTTTGGGTGTTTAAGACAGTAATACAATCAAATCCATCCAGAGCCCAAACAACTGATGAAATAGATTCATAGGGGAACTCCACAGGCTCATATTGCTTTAAATGTGTTGCTGGTCTGACAAATTATTTAAGCTGACTTTGACATTAAAACCTCGTTAACTAAGTATCCCAAAACCATTTTACATTTCCAGATTACAAAATAAAGATAAAATGAAAAAAGAAATGCAAAACACGCATTGCTTATATGAGCACATGGGGAATATAACAGAGTAACTGCGATAGTAAAAAGTTTGATTTGGTCCAGCATCTTTCGGGAAACTCAAGTGTGCAGGTTAAATACAGGTCGTCTAACCAAAGAACCAAATTAGCTCTTAAAATGGTAGAGGGATAGAGTGTAAATGTACAGTACACCCAATCAGCAATAAAAAGGTATTATTTCCCCCCGAGCACACCTGTAGAGTGCTTATAAAGCTCACACCTTTGTTTGGAGTGGCTTTGCTCCCTGCCTGCTCTAATTGGCGTGGTGTGGACCAGAGCATGGACCCTATGGTCCAGCCTGCCTGTCTGCAGACAAAGCATCCTCTGTTACTGGCCTGGGTGTTAATGTGTTTCCTTTACTGGCAACAGCACTGCATGACAGATGGGGAGAGGGGTGGAGGTGGGCAAAATAGGAGCCAGGGGGGCTAACAGCAGCTTTGGAGCACAAGTAAGGCAGCTTGCACGTTTAACCTTGCCCATGGCCCAGCAGAAAGTCTAATAAAACCTTGAGCCATGAAAACTGAGCACCATACTGTAGTTCTTACTCACAGTTTTTCCCCCAAATATTTTTGAAGGATTAAAATGGGAGGGGGGACTGACAGAGAAGAGTGAGGAGAAATGAGCAACGATGTCTCCTAGAGCCAGGCCATATGAGTCCTGACAGGATGGGCTCAGGTGAGGGAGGGTTCAGGGAGAAGACAACTGAATTGTTGGAGCAATACTGGATAAAAAATAAAATAAACCTACTGACATGTCAGAGAGTAGAACTTTTTTTTTTTTTACAATTATCTAATCAGAAATGCAAGAAAGAACGAAAAAATTAAACTGATTTATCTGGATGAAAGGTAAATGGTGACATGGGTCAAGAGATTGGTCTTTAATATAGACATGTTGTATAGACATTGGGCTTATGACCTCCATTTTAAATCAGTCTGTAGGTGACACTTCAAAGACTGAATATCTGCCTTAGTCTGCCAAAAACTAGACTCTAGAAGTGCATTTACATGTTAGCTGGAACAAAATCAAAGTTTTAAAAATCGAGCAAACACAATCAGATAATGTGATTGAGAGCCCATCATCTCCTGCATGTATACGGACCAGTGTGATGTTCTGTATATGTAATACAGCCTTGCGCCAAATTTTCTGGGTTGCTAACGTGCTAGCTCACTTGTGACTTATGTGATCTGTGATGTAGATTGATAATGGACCAATGCAAACAAACTGAAGAGTGCAAATGAGCGCCTATCATAGCAGAGGTGACATGAGTTCAACAATAAATCGGTTACATTCCTGCGCATGCATACATGGGACAATAGTTCAATCAACTGCTGTGTTAAAACCACAAACGCGCGCATGTGCTGTGCAGTGGGACGTTCAAAAGATTGTCGAAAAATGATATGACTCTGTTTTATGGTGTTTTAGCTCTGGAAAAACAGAGTAGAGCAAAATAATTTACCAAGTTGATATTTATTGCAACACTGGCACTTGTAGAGTCTCCTCTTCCATTTTTAGCCAAGTCCCCATCCAACTCGAGAGCTGCCGTATGTTTCTCATCACCACGTCAGTGTGTTCCCAGGTGATTCTGCAGGAAGTTCTCCCTTTTCCCCACAAAAATGTGGAATGACTTGGTAAACCACACTACAGTACTTCAGTGAGCCATATTTCAGAAGGTTGAATACTCGCATTAGAAATTAAAATAGCAACCACCTCTTTTTCAAATGTTTTATGTCTTATTTCTGCCGTGAGCTTTCCTTGATCAACCATGTTCCAAAACGGAGGGGGGGAAAAAGCCAGACTTTGATTTGACTATAACTGTTGTAACAGGAACCCTTGGGTTACCTTAATACACCCTTTACACACCTATTCTGGAATTCAAGGAAAGCTGCAAATCTCATAATCCTACACTGGTCTAGGGAGTGAAAGTGGTGTGGTAGATTTCAAAAATCCAACTCTTAATTCTTACCACCACTCCCATGTTGTTGTCAAGATTTAGTCTGACGCTATAGACTGTTTACAACATAAAAAATGTGTCTCACCTCTTCTTGGACAAAGTTCTGAACAAAATACTTGACTTTACAGTGAAACTGAATGATTTTGCAGGAGGAATCATTCCTGTAATGAGAGGCTAGCCAAATTTTCACCCAGGCCAAAGACCTGTCAGTATCTGCCATCACTGTTATTGCACAATTCCCATTCTCAGGAGCCTTGACGGAGACGAATATTTGGGTTGGACCCAGGAGAGGTCATGCACTCAAATCTACCAACAGAGTGTCTATTCACACCTGACAGACTGCTGTCCTCATTCTGGCCTGATTCAGTGGGGAGGGTACAGAGAGGGAAGGGATAACGTGGCGGGGAGGATGTGCCGAACAGATAGAGATGTTGGAGAAATCGGTTGTGACGCAACAAAAACGAATGGGCAACACAGGGTGGAGGAAGGTAAGCTGAGAAGCTTTAGGGAAAAGGATGCGAGAAGATAAACCTTGTTTTGCTTGAGCACAAGTGCTGGCAACACTACACATGCAGAGCAAATGAAAGATTGCTTTTTTTCTCCCCCAAAGACTGAAAACAAGTAAAAACAGCCTGATTCATTGACACCAGTGAACCATTTTTAACAGATTCGCTGTCCTTTTTTTCAACCTGGAAAATGTTAAAAACTTGCTTTTCTTCATAGGCAAATGATTAATCATCACTCCAATTAATAGGCAGCAACCAGATTCTTGATTGTGCAACAGCATGTCCTGTAGATTCTAGTGTATAACAGGGACCAGACAATGACATTGCTTTGTCAACAGTCCAGATTCAGCGTGTCAGACGCTGTTCTTTACCATCACCTATCAGCATATACTGTATGCTACAGTATATTGGTGGTCTGTGGACATGGAGATTGTTTTTAATGTGTGGTTGTCTGCACGGGGAACTCCAAATTCTGAAAATGCCATCCACACCAGACAAAGGAATGAATAACAAAAGAAAGGCAAAACGGCAGCATTCCCTTCCACACCTTCAGACCGAGTCATTTAATTCGGAGGATTTTCTTTTAAAATAAACTCTCCGGTAAATAGAAAATATATCGTTTTACACATCTGTCAAGTGATCTGACCTTTGGGGAAAAGCCTCAACAAAAGCAGAAAGCTGAAGCCAAGGCATGCAGAGGCTTATTTGCAGTATGTGTGAGTGAGGGGCGACACAGACCTTGGCAGCACTGCTATACCTTCCTCAGTGGTAACTGGTCTTCTATCACAACATAACAGTATATTATTCTATACTGCCAAGCATGAACCGCAGAGCTCTCAGGGTGAGAGATGGATGGACTTCCCCAAGTTCACCACTGTATTAGTCTACTACTGGAGCGGTCAGAGTAGCCACAAACAAAACAGATTAATTCTCCATTTCAATGCTGAGCCTTGGATCAACAGACTGTTAATGACAACTGGTTAAACTTGAGTTTGGTCTTTTAGTGTCAAAACTATATTTTGGGTCATGTTAAGGTCCTGAGTGTCTTGAGCAGGATGATCAAATAAATAAATGCACTGGTTGTTTGGACAGGATTGACCGCCGCTCGCTGATGCCAAGAGACAGCAAAGTCCTGCACTGTCTCATATGTCATAGTTTTGTGGAGCCCATTTAGCACCCCTGCTAACGGTAATCCCCCTCTTCAGAGTCAGTGTGAGGGTTGTTTGTTATGGCTAACAACTAATCAAACCAAGAGAGCTAGCCACAGTGTGAACTGGCCAGCACATCCAGGCTTCTGTTATGCTTCACTCCATTCTGTATTTCCACTGGGATATTTTTTCGACCTGGCTGTCCAATTTCATCCCTATACAGCAGTGGTCAGGTATTTATGAGAAATCTAAGAAAAACCAGAAGCACATTCTTACAGGGATTAAGTCACCTTGGGCACTGTGAGAGACAGAGGGGAAACATTCTTCACTCCACAACCCTGCCCAGCAGTCACCAGGTCGCCACATGTGACATCCCAGACGAGGCCATGACATAGATGGTGGCTGGTTTGGCTGTTAATTTCATAAATGACAAGGATATATTTGTATAGACTGCTGGCACCCTCTGGTAATAGCATCGCAGCTGTGCCTGTGCAAGAGTTGAGAGCTGGGGAGTGGTGCAAAATCCATGAATTTCCTCCCTCAAGAGGTATAATGTGGCACATAACGCCACATTATAAAGACAGAAAGGGCAGCACACAGCATCCAGTCACTGTAACGGTCTCTATATTAAAAACTCTCCAAGGTCAGAAAACCAAAACAGTGAATATACAGACTTATTGTTAGTGTGTAAGTGCACATCAACTAGGCCATAATATCAATATTGTAAAGGTTTTCATAAATGAAACTCAGGTACAGGTATTTCGTGTACCTGAATGGTTGAGACATTTGTATTTTTACAGTGAAAGTAAAACTATTTAAGAATGGCAGAAGACCGAGCACAATATTTCTTGTTACTATTGACTGCAATGTCAAGAAAACTTTTCCACATTATAGTACACTATTGTTTATCTGTCATTTAGCTATTCATGTTGCAAAAAATATGCCATCGGGAGGTTTGCAGGTCAAACCACTGTCTCCTCTGCTCCGAAACCCTCCTGCGGCCACCAGAGTGAATGGCCAAACGCCACTTCACTGCAGCAGTGGTGAGAGGGTCACAAAGCAGCCATGAGGGGCCTGGGTAAATACGGGCCAATTCAGCCAACACAAGCGCAACCCTGGGTTGTGCAATGCAGCCATGGCACATGTGGCCACATCATAGTGTAGCGTTCCTGCTTTATGTGCAAAAACAGCCATACCTCTGAGAATAGAAGCAGCAGGAGCAAACCCACTGGCCTTCTGGAGAAAGGCTGACTGCAGAGAAATGAACAGTAATACATGGAGAAGGAGAAGAGCGCGTGCACGCGTGTGCGTGCGTGTGTGTTGTTTGGGGGATGGGAAAGAGAAGGAAAAGGCAGAAAAGAGAAAGAGCTGACCAAAGCCCATAAGAGTGGGGGCGTGTTATTGAGCAGCCAGCAGGCTTTCCCTTTTATGGCCATTGTGTGTATGTGTAGAACTGGACACCAACTTTTCTGAGTTTCACCACTTCGTTAAGGACTGTGTTTGATTGAGTGCAGAAATCTAAGTGTGATGAGATTCATTTTCCATTGATTGATAAGAATGACCTTTGATCGTGACTCCTCATCCATTTTTTCTTGCTTGACTGCATCACATGTCATTCTCAGGTTGTTAACTTGCTCTCCATTACAAGCCCTTGATGGCCATCTTTGCTGAACTCGCTGTAAACTACGCCAGTTCCCACACCTATCTATCAGTGGTTACCCATTAGAGTTTACTGGATGACCCCTGACCTTGGCTGGGGTCGTGGCCAGGGCCTTCATTAGGGGATAAATCATAAACACCTGAGCGGCTGACCTGGGTGCACCACAGGGGCTTGCACTCATGTGGTATTCATTTAGGGTTGTGGTGCGTGTAAATCGGGTTAAACCTGTGCCTGCGACCCACAAGTCTCTGTGCACATATTAAAAAGTATGACCACTACCCGCTCAATATGTGTCAGAATTTGTGTGAGTATGTGTCACCAGTTAGACTTACTGTGGCGCCAGTGGTAAATGAACACGGGAACAAAAACTTACATTCTCTTTAACTGTCATACTGGGGTTAACCTGCTGGCCAAACTATGTGAGAACAATAGTTTCACTGTAAGATTGGAACGGTAATATAGATATAATTTTAAAATGCTGTTCTGGTAAATATTGCGTGAAATTTAAATCCAATTATTATAACAAACCTATCAGCTGTGTGTAGATGTGGGTGTGCTTAGTCAATCATTTATTCTGCTTATTGCTGCTGGTACTTGATTATTTGGAAATATAGAGCATTTAGAAAGACAAAGAGCAGTAAGATGACTGTCTGTTCACCTCTCCTCGGGCTCTCGTGGTTGAAAAGGATCCCGTTGACAGCAAACATGTTGTAGGCCTCCCGGAAGTTCACCACAATCCAGTAAGCATAGAGCTTAGCAACACCTGAGAGCAGAGGTGGAGGGACAGAAATTAGTTCACAACAACCGCGATCAACATCATTTCAAACACTTTATTCATTATTTATTCCTCTTTTTCAGTTACAGCAAACTGGTGCCCTTGACGACCATTAAAAACTGAAGCGCTGCAAAAATGATTGATCTGATCTGATCGAATGATTGATACTGGTTGATCAATTCCAAGCTCGTACAAATAGCGCTCGCTCTCATCATCATCCTCCTCCCACTTACTCCAATGATGAGAAGAATGCCAGAGGAAAGGGAGGTGTCCCCTACATAAGTTGTAGGCTGCACACCACAGCAGCCTCTGCCTCCCTAAGTCTAATTAATCCAATGGTATGCACCTCCCATACAGCCTCAGATTGATCACTGACAGATGAGGAAAGTGCTGGCGAGAAGAGCGATTTAGACAACAGAGGGCAAGAAACCTGATCACTCACACACGTGTACAGCCTGCATGTGTCTGTGCTTAAGTATGGTTATAAAGGTGTCTTTGTTAAAGCAAGAGCCGCTCCAGCATTCAATCAGACATTTGGCCTCAGGCTGTATGAGAGCTCAAACCCTGACACGCAACAACCAACTCAAAAAAAAAGTGCAGTTTCAGTATTAGTGGCCCGATAATTTCACCAAAGAAAGATTTGTATTTACATTAACCGACAGTGTCATTGCAAATGTAATCGTTACCATAAGGTGAGCGGGGGTAGAAGACGGTGGTTTCCCTCTGAGGGATCTCCTGTACTTTGCCATACAGCTCACTGGTTGAGGCTTGGTAAAACCGTACGCTGTCAGTCATATTACATGTCTTTATGGCATCCAGGAGACGAAGTGTGCCCACACCATCCACATTAGCGGTGTACTCTGCCAAATCAAAGGAGACCTACGAAAGAGACACAAAGGGGGAAAAAAAGAGGATTACTGAGGGAGAAGTCACTCCAACTTAGAAATGGATGTGTGCATGCATGACTGTGTGAATGAGCACCATTCTGCAAGTGTCAGGGTTGCAAACCAGGCATGACAGTTGAAAGCCACGTTGGTTAGTGCTAACTCCACCTGGAGCAACTTGGCCTTTAGTGCTTTCACATCAGCACCAGATAAAGACCCCTTATTTAAAGCTGGAACCAAAACACAGGGCCTCTATTCCACCCCCCCCACCCCCCACCCCCCCACCCACACACACACACAGGGTGTGCAAAAGAGGGTCTTTTGATCCGATTACACTTAGCAGCTTAGCATTATTAGCCATTCCAGTTAAATGTTTTTTTTTGTATTTTGGCAAATTGGTTTTTGAAGAGAGACAGAAAAGAGAGAGCGAGAGAGAGACACTCAGCCACACAGTCTCTCTCACACATGCAGACATATATATGTAATGGTTTCTCAGGTCCACCTTCCTGTGTCACTCCACCTCTTTCCCTTCCTTCCTCCTCCCACTGTGTCCCCGCTTACTCTTGCTGGACCTCATAAAGTCATAAACTTTATTATATGCTACTGCAGCACCTCCTCCACCAAGACCCCCCTTTCTTAGTGTCTGTGAGCACCACCTTTTGCCTGTTCCAATACCAAGGAGCGCTCCTGACGCACACGCTGCAAGTATCAAAACCAGCTGAGAGGTGCAGGGTCCAGGATGCCTTGACAACTTAAATCAAACAAATTGCTTTAATGCCTCCATTCTCTGTCATTATGTTAGGCAGGGCCAGAGCGTCGACTGTTAAAAGGCCAGACATTTGTGCATGTGTGCGCGTCTGGCGGGTGGCCGCTGGGCCCCTCAGTCGAGCTAGCAGATATTGTTCTTTTCTGGGAAGTCAGCCAGGCTCTGTCAGCGTTGCGTTTTGCCACTACTCCCAAAAAAGTAAAATGTTTAAAAAGGTTCTAAATGTACAGGATATACATGGTTTCATTTCTTTCCTGTTCACACAAGGTCTCTAGCAGGACTGCATGAGTGAATGTGAGGAATGTGATTCTGTGCATGTTTGCTGGTTTGTCTTTGAGTTATATATAATCTCCATTACAGAAATTTAGGAATTTACATTTTCAAGATGCTAAAACTTTTGATCACAAAATCCACATTAGAATTAGACATAAAAGCAGAAAATGAAACTATTGTGCAGAGCAGAATTTTTGTTTTTTTTTTTGGGGGGGGGGGGGGGGGTGTTAAAAAGTATTTACACTATTCTAATTTGCATCCAGATGTTTTGGCCTCTGTCATTAATTGAGAGGCAGTTGTGGCGGTGTCACGTTCGCCTCTATAACGGGGTCAAATTGTTTAGTTCTGCTCCTGTTTGCACTACCAAACCAAGAGATAAATCTAAATTTCCAATAAAAAGATCATGGTGCACTGCTGAATCCCTCCTCCTCTTTAAATGGCTAATGAAAAACCAAACTACTAATCTTTCTTGTAATTGTATCAATCTGTGTGTCTTTGAAATTCAGACAATAACATAAAGACTATTAATCATTTAGGGTTTAGACTGTTAGTGGGTCATTTAAGAATTGTTATGAATTTTTGAATATGATTAAAACATTAATAACTGCACAAAATAGATGGTGGTTAGGGCTGAATTGTAGGATGAAGGGATCAGATCAAAGATGCATGATGCTACAGCATGGTGGTAAATAGCTAAAGACGCACTGCAATCTAGTGCTTTATGAAAGGCAAAAGCAAAAGAAAGGATCCTGAAAGGTTTTGTGGTGAAAAGACTGTGAGCTCCATTTTTATCAGTTTTTCTCTTATCTGATGACAGGAATCTTTGACAGGCTTTCATCTTGTGAGATGACAGATTTATTCCCAGTAAAGCTCACCAGTATTCTGACCTGAAACCACTTTGTGTTTGTTGGCACCAATCTTCACGAAAAAAGGACCAAAATACCTTAAGACAGATTTTTCTTTTCCTTCTTACCAGCAAGTACATTCTCTGAGGAACGCAAGTGGACAAGACAGCTTCTGGTTTAAAGGGGGCGATCAAAAATGGACATCTGCACATGGCATGACTGCATCTACCAACTAATCCTCTTCAACCGTGTTCATTCATCCTTGCAATGGCATATCTGCTTTTGAGTCACAAGGTGTGCTCAAGCAGGAATCCGAGCCCACTGTAGCTATGACAATAAACAAATACCTGTCAAACAGCTCAGGTGGATAAGAGAGAGAGGTGGGAGGGTGGGCAGCACATGTGTGGAGAAATATTGCATGCTGTTTGAGTGTCTGTCAGGACAGGTTGACTGAGAGGAAGAGATTTGCTGTCAAGCTCAGGATTTATACCGTAGAGTCTGGAAAGTCCCTTTCTCCCTCCAGGCATGTTCTTTTTTTTTTCCCTGCACTTCTTTTCTGATCCCTTCACACTTTCTGCCACACTCTTTTGACGTTAATGTGAGCAGGTGGAGGGAAATTTCTCCACCTTTACCATCCCTGCACATCCCAGACCACACTTAGAAACACTAGACAGCTGGATGGGTCTCAGCTATTAGACAATTGTAAAAAAATGAATAATTTTAGATCTGGTAATGCCTCAGCAGACCTGTGCATACTGTGCTAAATACATAAAAGGTTTACTCAAAGGGCAATCCACCAGATGATTCCTAAAGGTTTGAATGGCTACAGGCCCAAACCACCTGGTTCCCCAAGTTGGGAGTGACCAAACCAACACAACTATATTCGATATGCCAGTTAGGACTGTCTTCATTATTATTTTTGAGAACAATTTTCAACGTAGCCATCGTGGTTACCTGAAAATTTAAACAAATGATGAAGACGAAACCATCACATAAGGGGAGTCAAGCATGCATCCTAAAAAATAGAACTATCAACTAATGACCACCTTCTTATACACAATATATAATACAGAAGTGAACACCACAGAATCCCAGCAGCATCCCAAATAAGAGATAACATCTCCTTCTATCAGCTGATCAAAACCAGATGACTTCAAAAGGAAGCTTCTATGAAGAGGTGACGGAGGACCTCCCACATCTGAGACCCCCTGCCTGGACCAAACTTATCCCCTTGCACCTCCACCCTACGTCCTTCCTAAATACCCACCCCCATCACCATCTCCAGCTGTTGCTCCCGCGCCATTTGGCTGTAATCAGCAGCCCACATCATCTGTGATTAGGAGAAGGTGGGGGTGGTAGGGGGTAAAGACTTGACAAATTGGCACATTCTTCTACACCCATTCCCTCTCTATGCAGTGTATGCTTGTGATCTGTGTGTGTGTGTGTCACCCAAATTCATATTCATACTCCACCACAGGAACATACACCCATAAATACACACACAGACCACAGTCAGCCACAATAACACATACCAACACACACTCTGGTTGTCCTGGGAGCTGTCGTACAGCCATGTGATCAAACTGGAGCCCAGATTCTGGACTAGCATAATGGCTGGTTTACACAACCTCTCTCTTGCTGTGAAGTCCTGCTCCACCTCAAACTCCACAGAGTCCACCCAGCCTGCTTAGGCCCCAGATAAGAGCAGAGCAGCAAATGGCAAGTGAGATTCAGGTTATGGCTGGGCAGTGTCGTGGTGCCTGTTGGGTTATAAATACCTCCTGGTCTGTCTTGTAGGGTGGCTCTCTCCTGTGTGTTTCGTTCTTTCTTTAGCATAGTCAGACAGTTGCATGTTTGTGACCACATCCATCCATTGGTGGGAGGGGTCATAAACATTGATGCAATGTCTGGAGGCCAACTTTCCTTCCAATCCCTCCCCAACGCTGTCACACACAAAGCTTTCAACTAAAGTGGATTAGAGACATTAATACTTTCTTATCTGCAAGCCTTCCTATGTATCTTTCACCATCCTCAACCCCTCTCTAGTCTCTCCCAGCACTCCCTGTTATTTCTTCACTTCTGCACACGTGCAAGGCGAGGGCTTGACAAAAGTGGACAGAATGACAAACTTGACAGCCAAACGTTTATCATAAAAGACTGTATACTGCCAAAGATGTATTAGCTTGTGATGTGTTAATGTGTGTGACTGTAGGTCCCATATATAAATCTGTACCAGGTTCATAGTCTTCAGACACATAAAATATGCACCTCAGATGAGTGACAACCCTGATGCATGCCTACATATGAACATGCTGAACTACAATCGCAAGTTATCACAGTTCCTATTTACTTCAAGTTGTGTGTTTACACAGGATCTAAAACATCTGAGCACTATAATACATTGTGTAATTGAAATGAACACTAGTCATCCATCTTGATGACGGCGCCCTGGGCTGTCCTTGTACATGAGCTAATCTTTACTCCTCAAGTACTTCAACCATTACCATCCCATGGTCTTCAATGACAGCAGCATTTCATCAGCAGGCAGCTCAGAGCCAGATTATACAAATGCACACGGACACGCACAAAGGTTAGCAGCAAACAATTGCTCAGGTTCAAGTCCACCTTGATTCCATCCGCCTCACTCACCAGGGTGGGAACACTGGAGCAGGGGTCAGCATGCTGCGGGCGAGAGCCTTGCGCAAGGACCAGCCTTTTGAGGAGGCCTGTGGTGGAAACGGTTTACAGGAAGGGGAAGTGCTCTGTTGGAAGTTTGAGATATCAATGGAAATGCATTCTCCGTGCAACAGCAGGCAGCAGAGGAGCTTTTCTTTATCTTCCTCTTCTTATCCCCTCCGCAAGGGAAAGCCGGTGTCAAAGGAACACACACCAGGAATATTTCCAGGAAAGGATGGCTAAAACAATTACAATCCTATCCCAAAAGGAGATTTTCAAAAGCAGGCTGTTCCGTGCCAGGTCAAACCTATGGTAAAGAAGCTGTACGTTAAACAACTGAGCCCATTTGATCGCCTCTTCGAAGGACAAGGAAATTCTGCTGACCCCCAATATCCCACGATCCCACAGCAACTCGTGTAAACCACAAGCTCAACCTCTGGTTATCCAGCTGTTTGCTACATAAAAATATCATTATATTTGCACACACTGAAACAAAGTTTGAAACTCCTGATGAAAACGAATATAGTGCATCTTAGGGGCTGCTCACATGTCCTGGCATGTGTCAACTGCTCTTCTATCAGTTTTAGCACCCTCCAGTGGAGGCTGACAAAAAAAAAATACACAAATGTTGGTAAAATCTATAGACTAAGTGGAGTCACAAGTAGTTGGGCATTACAATCTTTAAATTATTTGGGGGGAAACGCATCGCTGGTGGTGGCACTTTTTTTCATGTGTCTGGTGTCACCGTTTCAGTTCTTTGGCAGCAGCTGTAGCAACAGAGTTCTCTTCTATATCTTCATCTTCCCGGAGAGGCTGACCACAACCCGTCCAGCCCAGGTCACCTTACCCATTTGCTGCGTGGGAGCGGATACACATCCAGGCTCACAGAGCCCAATTCAAAGCACTGCGTATGAATTCTCTTCCTCTTCAGTGATACCCTACACTTCATATGCATATTCAGATATTCAGAACTCCAGTATTTGCTTCCCGTCTGGGTGTTTTGACAAGTTTTCCAAGGGCCCGTGTCCATGGATCTCTGGACCCAACTACCCATTGATAATGAGATGAATCTCTGGTACGTGATGGTCATAACAGAAACAACTTTGACCTGAGGAGCACTCACACCACCAGCAAGGAGCAATTTTACGCAATGATAAATATTATTTGAAAGAAAATGATCATACTTGATCTGAGGAAAATTCTCAAATTATAATCTGAATAAATTGCCAATGTTAGCTTTGCCAGACCCTGTTATGATGGGTTACTTGGCAGTAACCCTTGTTTGACCCGTCTAAATGTGAATTTAAAGTTTTTAGTAATCCCGCAAATAAACAAAAAATGGTGACTTTTCACCAAACCTTGCTGCTTGACCAAGATTGTAAATTTGAAATGTGTTCATCAATCTGAGAAACAAGGCTATTTTAGGGGGAAAAGAGAGAGAATTAAAATGTAAAGGTCACTGGAATATATGGAATTCTGCTGAAACATGTACATTAGCTCATTGTCAAGAATCATCTCCTTCTCTGTCAACAGGAAAACACAAAGAAAACGATGTGTTAAAGTGTATCAATTGTCTGGTCTAACAACAGCAATCACACTCCTGCTGAGCTGCCACAGTTAATCGTTTTTGTTTGTTTGTTTATTTCGTTAAATCAGATCTATTAAAAGTGTGCATTTGACAACAATCAATTGTCTGAGTGCGCTTAATCAGTGTGAACTGAAGGAGCTGGAGCACCCCCTGGCGTTTGTCAGGTGATACTGCGAAGAGATGCCTGATGGATTATAGGAAATAGAAGAACCAGAGCTGAGTGAACTCTAAAAGCTAACCACATCAAGGCCGGTCAAAGGTTCGCTTTGGTAAATATTCCATACTAATCCTAACATGAGGTTTTCAGCTATGATGCTTCCAATCAGACAAACATAGCTACACACTAAATGAACTTTCAATTCCATTGCACCATTTTCATCTATGTGTCCAGCTGTTTCTGCCTGTTGCCTGCAATTTTGAAATCCCACAAGGATTGTATAATCTCATAAAGACAATTTCCTCATATATTGGACATCACTATAATGACAGAATCGATGTCATGGTAACATTCAGTGAGAATAGCAATGGGGGGATAGTGTTACAGTTACAATGACTAGTGTAGCATCATGTGATCCATAACCCTACAGGAAAAAAACAGTAGCATTGAACCTTCACATCTGGTTGTGATCCACCATATTTTCTTACTCAACCCGCAAGTCAAAATCCATAAATGAGAAAAGAACCAACTGTGCAGTAAAACCTGCAAATATATAGTCATCCAAAGATAACTTCTGGTCCGCCAGGTGTGCGCGTACATTAGCATTCTCCACACATCGGCTTTATCAGCTCGTCGCAGCACACCTGTATATGATGGTAGCAGAGGTTCCAAAAAGAAATGGTTGTTCCATTTCTACAGTTTACAATCTTGCCATGTGAGGGGCAACGCTTCAGTTGGATGGTAGTAAGGTCAGCATAACGCAGTGGTTTTACTTCACGAGGCGTTGCATTTGACTTTTATTACAGAAGGCATCACTTGGAGGCTGTTATTGTAAACGTTTAGCTGTGGTTGTGGCCTGTGCTGGCCACACATGTATAAACAGAACCAGCTTTAGATTACCGAACATGCCAGATATTACAATAGCAGTGGCACAGAGATGAAGGAAAGGTTTAGCAAGGGAAGCTAAAAATCCCAATCGTTTGTCTGGGAGTGGGAGTGCATGTCGCAGCCTAAACGACTCACCATTCGGAGGAAATAGAACACCCTTGCCAGTGTTTGTGTATGTATAGCTTTTTGCTCATAATTGGGGGGGGAAATACTCAAGGAACATTTTGGAGTTTTTTTTGGGAGGGGACCCTCCTGCTTCAATAATAAGCTACAGTTACGTGTTATGATTATGACAAGTTCACCTACAGTGGAGTGAAAAAGATGACAAGTCAGACATGGCGTGGGTACGTTTTAACGCAGAAACACATCTGGAGGATAAGGCGCGCAGGGTAAAAGCACTTTTCTGTCCTACCTACCGGTAACTGACAATGATTGTTTAGTGTGACGTGTGCACGCAAACCTGTGTTACAGCAGAGAATCAGCAAAGAAAACAGAAGGGTGTTTTCTTTGGACTGTTCCCAAACAACACAGGAGAAAGTAGAGATTATCTCCTGACTAATAAGGTTCCGTTTTCGGAGACGTGGCAGTTACAAACGCCCACACTCCCTCCATTCCTTTTGATTTTACACAAAGCATCACATGCAGGCATTCACTGCAACGTCCAAGGAGGTTATTGGATGGTTGTTGTGTATTAAAACAGGTATGAAATTTAATTATGATCACGTGGAGAAGTTATGTTAAATATATGGCATTCAAGTTAGTGACCTGGTAAAAATCCAACACTGGTTTAGCTGGGGGAATTGCCTCGGTCACAATTATTCATTACAAATGATCAGACAGGTTTATGAGGAAATGAATTGTCTCCCCAAGATAACCTTGAGTTTATTTTGTTTTTTAAACGATTACACCGCCACAAATGTCCTAATGATATGATTGTAACGATTGTAGCGATGATGAAACCAGGATTGGAACAATAATAAATACATGACTCTGCAGGATGAGCTCAGTCAGGCCAACAGGTTACACGCTTTAAATCAACATGGCTGCCTCCCAACCTTTTGATGCTCATGTGCCTGATGTGTCAGTCAGTGCCTGCCCCCATCCACCTAACTTGCTCGGCAGAAAGCAACACTGGTGATTAATAGTGCCAAGAAAACCTTAAAACCATTATTTCCGGTAAGAGTTAATGTCCACAAATAGAAGAGCCATCCGTCACACTGCCTTTCCAACTTCTCTCATTTCCCATCACAGCTAATAATGATAATAACTGGGAAGACCTACCAAGATATTATCAACAGTCCAACAGCAGCTTTAGGCACAAAAACCTCATCGTACTCCGCATTCATTTCACAGCTTTTTAAGATTATTGTTAAACTCTGTATATTGCTTCATTTGTAAAGGTGTTCACACTTGTGATGATCTGGACGTGAGCTTAAGACACGTACCAATTAAAATCAATTAAAACAAACATGCAGAGAAAAAAAAATCTACGCGCCAGAATAAAACCTTGGTAGTATGAACAATATCTGTAAATAAGTGACATGATAAAGCAAAAATAAGGCAATCTCTGAAATTATACACACACACATCTCTTGAGAAGGATCCTACAGCTGACCTGACTCACACAAACATGACATTATCAGGGGTGGTGTGCATGTGTGTGTGTGTGTGTGTGTGTGTGTGTGTAGTATTCACAAGGGTGTTAAAACAACTGCAGACAGGATTGGTGTTCACAGATCAACACAAAGGTTTACTGTGAGCAAGAAGCTTACGTCCCTGGTGGAAGGATTGGGTGAGGCTTCGGCCTTTTGTTGGGTTTTACAGCCCACTTAAACAAAGAAGTGCAAATAAACCATAAGACTGAATAAATGGATCAAAAGGCATATTATTATATAGAATTTTTATGATGTTAACTTGTATTTTAAGTGTTATAAGAAGTGCCTTTGTCCTTCTTATCTTAATTCAAGTTGAATGTGGCGCATGACCACAGAACATCGACACAACAAAACCAAACAAACCTTTTGTAAATTATCTGAACTCCATAATTTACTCTAGCCGAAATGCAATGGAAAACCATTCAAGCTCATATATCACTGTTCGTCAGTAACAGACCAGTTTAAAACCTAAAAGCTTCTGATCTTTTCCTCCTACTTACTTGTGGCAGAAGTTGGCGACTACACGCCTGTTATACTCCAACCTGGCCTGCAGATGGCGCTGTGTAAAGGCCTCCCGCAGCACACTGGGTTCAAGGTTGCAATCAATAGATTTTATTTCTTTTAATTTGATCCAAACTAGCACACCAACTGGCTACTAATTTAAAGCATAAAAATTGTAAAAAAATAAAATAAAATAAAAAATGTTGAAAACATTGGGCGGCACAGTGGTGTGGTGGTTAGCACTGTTGCCTCACAGCAAGAAGGCCCTGGGTTCGATCCCCGGTTGGGACTGCGGCTGGGGACTTTCTGTGTGGAGTTTGCATGTTCTCCCTGTGCCTGCGTGGGTTCTCTCCGGGTACTCCGGCTTCCTCCCACAGTCCAAAGACATGCATGATTGGGGATTAGGCTAATTGGAAACTCTAAATTGCCCGTGAGTGTGAGAGAGAATGGTTGTTCGTCTATATGTGTTAGCCCTGCGACTGAAAACATATACTATAATAATTATTAGCATGTGAGATGGGTGCATACAGATATAATTTTGCTCTTTTACACTTTTGTGTTTTCTATTAATTTTAATTTAAAGATATTTTTAGTTATTAGACGGTCAAAAATCCTACACATTAACTGAAACAACAGGGTGAAAGGATGCATTTTAATATGTTGTGCTAAGACAGACTTTCGATAATTTAACTGGAACAGTAACAGAACATGTTGCGTGTTATTGGTTTATTATTAAAGGATTGCCTTGATTTTTGCCTGCTTTATCGTTATAATTTGCATCATAAAGTAATTGGAAAAGCACAGAAAACTGAAACCAACTTAAGTGTTCTTGTGTCCCACCTCAGCTGACTGCTGCCACCTACGAGCGACAGGTGAAACTGCAGCTGCCCCGTTAATTTTGCCATCCGAATGTCACTGACGATACAGCTATATTTGGAGGTTGATTTACAACGCAGACGTAGATATAAGCATTGAGACGTTCTTTCACTATTTATTGAGTCGTTTGCTGAACAGTCCTCAGAAAGCCTCCCACCTTCCTTTGCTCCTTTCCCAAACGGCATGTTTCCATGTGTTACAACCATGCTGGAAAACAGAAAAAGAACTGACTCATGAGGGGAGCAGTCGCAATTCTGACCCACAAAGCACGACCACAAAACATTCCCTGACTCTGTAGGGGGAAAGTGCAGACTTGTTTCTCTTGGCACTGAGAAGTCTATTCTTTAAGCTGAAGCCCATTCGCGACCCAGACCAGCGGACATGTCACACATGGAGGCCTAACCTTTGAAAATATGGTTCAGCATGCTCTGGGAGATGTTCTGACCACTCATTACCGGGCCATCAATGCAACAACAGTTCCTTTTAGTGCTCACTGAGCAGGCAGGTCGCATGGGAAAATGTGACTTTAAACTATCGCTCCATTGAGCTTAAACCCCCGAGGTTCTGTTGAGATTTCAAATCAGGGAAAAGACAGGCCGCCTGCAAGATAAACTCACAGCTGCTAGTGTGCGACTGAGAACTGACTGGATAGGAATCATATAAACGCCAGTCGCAGCGTTAAAAAACCTGAGCAGTGAGCTGTGACAGAGCCGAGGCCACTCATCCATCACTGTCCCACCTCCATGTAGCTCCTAATTAATGTAAATGATTGCAATCCATAGGAAAAGGAGTAATACGGGGCTGTCGAGATCCTAACATGAGTCAGAGAGAGTTTTGAGAGGAAGCACTCGAGAAGAGAGCTGTATCTCCTGAAATCAACCGAGTCCGACCAAACCCCCTCACAAAGAGAGCAGAAACTTTTCCAGCTTCCTCACACCCTCACCACCTCCCTGGACATTTTCCACCTCTTCCCATCATAAGGTTCTCCCTGTCATGATTGAGGTGGAGGAAGAATTCCCGTCTGGGCTGCAGGTGGGGGATTTGCCGAGGCCACATTGAAGGGTTTTGTTCGCAGTTTTCCCGTGAAGCGCTCCGGTGGGAGAACACAATGGGCTCGTGTTGAACTGTCAGATGCAGAACACGTCACTGGGAGCGGCCTGTAGGCCCTTCCAATGTATTCATGTTTTCAAAAAAGGAGGAATAATTCATCGCTGAGAGCCACCTTCGTCAACCTCGTCAGTATTTCTTTCTAAAACCTTCACGGAACATTGCATTTTTCCATTTAGGGATTCAAAATTCAAAATCAAAGTTGTGTCCAGTTTAGACCCTTTTGTTGAAGCGCACAAATTACACACATTACTGTGTAACTGTACAATCCCAAAAACTGACCAGAAAGCTGTCACTCAAAGTTTGGACACCAGCAAAGTTCTGACTAGAAAAAGCAACACAAGACAGACAAGGTTTTTTGGGACTTTTTTGGGATTGTTTTAAGATGGATTGCATAGTTCCTAATCAGCAACCTTTCCAACTTTATGTTGCCAACGGTACTCTGGTGATAAAGAGTTAAAGAAGTTCATGGCTTGGGACTTGAGATTCTTCCCCCTGTTCCTAAGTTTGTCTATGGAGACTGCAGATTCATTTAAGAGGAGCCAGAGCTGCCGTCACCGCCGCCGCCGCCGCTGCCGTGTGGCGAGCGCCGCCTGTCGCTCATTCTGACCACAGGCCCAGATGGACAAACTGCCATGAAAACCTTGTGGCTCCTCACCACCAAAAGATTGAAAGGTCAGCTTTATAATTAAATATTTGGACAAGATTCAGATGGATTGCTATGAAATTACACACCTTACAAAAGGTCACGTCAGATAACAAGCAGATCACATTTCTCATCAATACTGCGCCTCTTAACCACATATTTGATACACTAATTACACTCTCGTCACCAGTAACAAGCAGGATCAAACTGAACAAAGTTCCTGGTGAGCATATTAAAGAATTAATTAGAGTTTTCTCTATCCTGTTCACTCAACACCATCTTCAACTCTTTCCCAAACAGTGTAAAGTTCATCTTCAGGGTTTTTACTCAGCCTTCAGATGACAATAAATGGATTTAATCCATCACCCAAGCTTGGTGGTAAGAAACACTACAATAAGGTCCTGCAAAATCTCTGGGCTGTTTTCTGTTGACTGTGATGATACATTTATCAAAAAAGATCCAAGACCCCATTCGATCCTTCCTAAACAAAATCCCATTATTTGAATGTCTGGTTGGAGGCTAATGTGGAGAACCTGGATTACTGTGCTCTTTCTTTACCCCCAAAAGCTGTAGTGTCATAACAATAACTCAGTATTATTTATTTTACATAACTAGCTGTACAAAACCCATCTTGTCGTTCTTTTAACGGTACAACTGGCTGCATTGGTGACTACTTCCAGTCCCATCTCAGCCCTGTGATATGGTAAAAACCCCCTTCTGTCTGTTCTCAGTGGTGACTTTGTGCAAAAGGAAACCAGCAGCTACACACAGACATCCTAATTCACACACGAGCTCTTCAGTGGGTGTACCGCCTTGCTCTGCTTTCCCCTGAAAAATGGCAGCATTGTGAAGACTTTTGGGAAGGTCGAGGAGATGACGGTGTGACTGATCCTTTCCTCTGTGGAGGAACAGACTGGAAATGACTCTGCACTGTTGACGCCAGTAATTCTGCATCTCAGCTGTTCAGCGGGGGCAACATGTGGTGAGGAGCTGCCAGAAATGGTTTTATAGGTGTGAAAGCAAATAAACACCGGTGGAACTGGTACAGGTACAGGGATTTTCTGTCACTGAGTGTGTGAGTTTGTGTGTGGCCTGGACAAGATGTTCCATGTGGGAGGTGGGAGCAAAGTCACGGGCCGCTGGCCACAGAGGATGTGGGGAGAGGACTCATCATCCTCTCACTCACTTTTTCTCCCAGTCTGGAATCATCAAGGCCATCAAACCGAGGTAGACGTGCGGTTCTTACTGTCTTGTTAATTTCAAGCTCACAACAGGGATTAACTAGGAAAGTTTAGGACAGCCAGACATGCAGGAACTATGGTTTGTTAAATGGGCTAGAGATGGGTCAACTTGGCAATAATTTAGCTTTAGATATGCAAAGAGTCAATATCAAACATTGTTCGAGGTAATTACTGATTAAGCAGTGTCATTTTTATCACAGTAAATCCTTGAAGACTTGGAAATGACAATGATCATGACTGTGGCCAAAGAAGTGACTTTAGACTTCTGTCACAAAACTGTCATTGCTGGATCCATTTTCCTAGTTTTTCCAAATAGATTTGACATTCCTTTCTAAACTGGCTCTTTTCCCACTGTGTTTAACCTCCTTTACTGAACTCTTTTTAGTGGCTTAAAGGACATTTAATTAAACTGATTGTGCAAGTAATGAAACCAGATGAGTGGGTCAGTCCTGAGGCACTGCAGCTTCACCCAACTGGACCTTTGATGGTGCAGAGACCGGGAGCACCTGGAGGGGAATAAAACCCATGACCACCTTACTGTCAGGTAATCATGCTAACCGTTATGCGAAAATATCCCAGGTGTGGTTTGACTAAGAAACTAGCGAAAGCAGCATCTAGCATCACGTTACAAATGGCTATTTTACCTAGAGCCGGATCTGACCAAACTGGGCTTCGAATCCCGGCCAAACCGCCATACAGACGGAGTATTAACACTGGCTGGAGCCCAGTGTGGTGGGCGAGGAAGGGAGCGGCATCAGGGGATCTCCTAAAATCACCCCCGAGCTCCAACACAAAAGCCATATTGTGGCACCGAATGACCCATCCATGAAAACATTACTTCCTTTCCAATTAGATCCAGAATTCTCCACGAGCTGCTGATTTCCCAGAGCTGACAGTCCCGTTTTAAGGTCAGCTGCTGCTCAACAGTCACAACAACCGTCAGCTATCCACAAACAAAGTTATTTATGGAGGACGCTGCAAAGCTGTTACGTGCAAACTTTAATCGTTGCCAGAAACAATCCAAATGGATTGAAATAAAACAGGGAAGTTGGAAATTCCCACCAGTAACTTGTAACCTTTTGAGTGAACCAGCTTTCTTTCAAGTGAAACTAGAAGCCAAGAGTCCCAGTTCCACATTAAAGCACCTGAATGGTGTTCTACATCGATATAAGCTACATTCAACACGAAAAACATTCAACAGGAAATAACTCTAAAAGGCAGTTGGGAAGCACTGTTCACTAAAAAAAACCTCAGTTCTGAAAGGAGATCTTTATTTGTAGTTTATTTTCTAAACCTAAAAGTGGGTTGTGGAGTTTTATGTGGTCAGACACTAACCTTGACATGACTCTGAGCAGCCAAGTTGTAGACCTCCGATGGCCTTGTCTCACTGATGATCTTCATCAGACACATGCTGTCTGTCAAATCGCCGTAGTGCAGCTTCATGTCTGTCAGAGAGAACCAAAACCACACACTGATTCACTCTTAAGCAGAGCAGAACACATAAATAAACAGTCTTGCTTCTGTCTAATGGGCCATTTTAAAGTGTTTTACATCAGCTTTCAGCGCCCTCATCAGGCAAAATATGTTGGATCTGTTCGGTTACGGTTAAAACATTTAAAAAACAGATTATTTTCCTAAAAAAACTGTTTTTGCTGGTGTGAACTAATCAGGCTACTTACTGCCTTCACTGTGAGTCTGTGGGTTCTTGTAAAGATGCTCAATGCGACCAGTGTTGAATGAACTTGAACGACGGATGATGCCATGAACCTGCCGGGAAAAAAAATGAACCCAAGGAAATCCATATATTGGGCTTTATGTCCACATTAAACTGGCTCCTGAATGTCAATTGTTACCTACTCCTTCATATTTTAGATTTTCTTTTGTACATGTGCTAATTTTTCTTTTCCAATTCAGCTTTTTTCAGATTGACCATTTCTGAGCGCGATTATCTGATGTGTTTGTGCAGAAGGCGACTGGACCAGTGCCGTGCGGAGTACTGGCTCTGGTGGCTCCAGTCTGCCGTGTTTTTCATGTCTGCGATCTGTGTTCTGAGGGGAATGTATGAGGAAACTCTGCTCGAACCAGATAACCGAACTTGATGCACAAGGGAATCCATTAGAGAGAGGATGATGTGCCTTGACCTCACTTCCTTTATTCACTGTGCACTTCCTGTCTGCCTGCGCTCTGCTCTTTAATGCCATCCCTCGACCCTTCCCTGGGTTCCATCTACTTCTTTTGTCTCCGAGGCAGGCTGTGGATGGCAAAACTGACCAGAGCAGCTGGAATGAAGGTGCCTGTTGTACCGTTTCAGAGGAAATGAAGTCATTCTGCTACTGTCAGGAAGCTGCATCAAGCACAAATGCAGCGTGAAGATGTGCATGACTTCTCAGTGCAGAACAGCTTGTTAATCTTTACATCCAGTGACAGACGGTTGAATTTTGTGCTCTTGCTAACACACAGGGCAGGTGGAAGTTCGTGACCTTACTCCTATTGCCATATAATAACAACCTTTTGCCTGTTAACGGGGTGACCTGGAGGTAAAAGGTTTGAAGGGGTCTTTTTGGAGTGAGATATGAGCCGGTCTTTGCGTGCTTCGTGAGTTCATACAAACATTCCACGAGTGTGCTGGAAGAAGCTTATCAAGGGAATGTTGCTGTCCGCGTGTATTTCTTGGCATTTGTGTGTCTCAATCATTTTAACATCGAATGTGTCTGAGCTGTCAAAATGGTGTTGTTAAGGGTGTGACAGATTTTCTCACTCACCTCATAGCCTTTTGAGAGCAGCAACTCAGCCAGGTATGAGCCATCCTGAAAGCACAGGAGACATCATCTATCAGTAAACCAGACACATGTATTTTATTAAGATTGACAAAATACGTTTAACACTATTTTATTATATCAATGATAAACACTACCTGCTTATTGTGTGTGACTGTGTGTGTGTGTGTGTGTGTGTGTGTGTGTGTGTGTGTGTGTGTGTAAACCCAGTCAAGAAGGTCTTGTTCCTCTCACCCATATTACTTCTCTCAATTTTTTTTATTTTTTTTCTGCTCAGACTTTCCAACCACACATTCTGGACCACTCCAGAACATTCCAAACTAGCTGTGGCATTTATCCGTAAATCTCCCCTCCCGTGCGTACTCGTGCACCTTTATCTCAGCATCATTTCCAGGTGTGGGGGGTAAATGTTGTGGCACAGGGCAAAGAGCAGAGCAGGTAGAGTTTAAGGAGAATGGATGTGTATGCTAACATAAAACAGGAGAAATACGCTGAAAATGATAGAATCCTCTAAATGTATTATTATAATAGCAGGGATTTAGTATCTCTCTTTATTTTGCTGCTATTACCTGTTGACCGTGGGTGAATTTTTGACACGTGCACTGAACGCTGACCTTGAGGCCATCATGTTGTCATGCTAACCTGTTAGATATTTTGCAGATTGCATTGCTGCCTATCTCCAAACCATTTCAGCTCAGAGCCTGCAGAGGGCGATGAGATACTAGCGGCTCCTCGTCCTTATCCATTCACGCAAGGCACGGCGTTTAAAGAGTCATGTTTTCCTGCCAAAGTGCCAGGGTCAAAGCATTCCATGCCAGACCAATATGGAAAACAAGCCTGAAGAGCTGCAGCTCTGTTTCAAAACAAGAGGCTCCTTTGAGGCCATATTAGCCCGTAAACCCTGGCCTCACCTCAGCGTTTCCTGTTATGGGGAGCTGGATGCCTGGACACACATAAACACATTCGCATGCACAACTACAAACTCCCTTATGACTAATTTCAGTAACTGTATGATGGCTGGTTCTGAAGCAGGAGGAATAGTTTTTTTTCATTTTCAAATAAAAGGATTGTGTTAGATTTTTACAATTAAGACAATAACTATGGATTTTTTTCGATAAATAATGATTTGAATTAGACAATATTATAAAACCAGATACAACAAATTATATTCATCTGCTAGATATGCTCTAATGTACAATAAGTGAAGAGCAACTACAAATTTCTATCGTCTGATGAGTCTGAGGATTTGTAGATCAAGCATTTGATGTGTAACTTTTGAAACAGGGAAGTATTTCAATTACAGGGCAAAGAAAATGAATAAAAAACATCTCATCTTTCGTGATGGGACATTTGATGGCTGTGAACGTCACAAACATTAACGATGACGACGCACAGTGCAAATATTGAAAATCTTTTACGTGTCTTTGACGCCGCCTGCTGGTGGAAAACTAAAATACAGCAGCTTGAACTCACTAAAAAGCAGGTTAACCTACGACTTTGGTTTTTTTTTTTTTCCAGTGTTATTTTTGGTTTTTTGGGGGGGGGGGGGGGGGTTACTTACTTACTTAATCACTCTCGATGATAACTTGAAAATATAGACTTTTTGTGAGCACCTGCAGACGTTTTGCATTACGTGTATGAATGCAAATATAGTTTATGGGTGGAGGCAGCTTTGCTTTTCATGGTTGACAAATGAAAAGGGATTGTGTTGTTGCTATAGCACAAAAGGTAGCTGTTGGATATTTATATCAGTATTACATTTGGATAAATAATATGAATTATTCTTGCTGACGTACCATAATAAAACCGGAGAGAACAACAATCGCTACCTTATTGTTTTATTTGTTCAAAATGTCACATCTGCTGTCTTCATGCATTTGAGAAAATTATTTATGACATTTTTCACCAGGAACTGGTATAACTGGTGCATTTGGGTCAAAAGCAGCATCAGGATTTAAACTGAATTACGTTACATAGTCTGCAAAACTTCCTGTCTTCTGCCAATAAATTCCACTTCATTCAGAGAACTGGCCATTAAGAGGGGCTGCACGGGCAGTTCATTCCTTGGTGATTGATTGATTGATTGATTGACTGATTGACTGATTGATTACTGCTGGGATCCACACACAAGTTTAACCCTGCGCTGCTGCTGGGTGAGTGCACCCGAGGAAGCAAAAGGGGCCGACAGTTTCACACCAGAAATGTTTGCCAGCCGACAGAGCTGCAGACAGAACTGTGTAGCCAAAATAAAGTTTTATTATTGAAACACAGACTGATGCTTTCCTCTTCATAACCCCATAAAACGGTGCGGAGCAGGAGCTTTGGAACTCAGGTGGTCTCCCGTAACTCATAGCCTTCAGCCGGCACAGATCACGCTGAGACCGCAGCCGTAAATATTCAGACAGAGCAGCGTGCCATGCTGAAAATTATGAGCGGGGGTTAACCAGGTGATTCATGAGATGCCCTGACCCCAACACCCATGGTGGTGTCTTCTGAGACGGCCGATCCAGATGTTGGCCTGTTATAATCGCCTTTCCCGGGATCTGACACGATGCGGTTGGGTGCACGTCCTATCTCAGCTATCTGTTCCCTCTGAGGAGACCAAACACGACAGCGGAAGAAAAAACACAGGTGTAACCTTGAAATACCACCTGTTCCCAAACAGTTCCAAGGGACGGTGAAGACACTGTAGTATTGAACATAACTAATAGCCTTCGTCAAAGCCACATTCCGCTCTGAAAGCTGACTAAAGTCAGCCGTGTTTCAGCTGCGTTTCTCACACCAACCAACCGCGGTTCCTGTTGGGAGCATGACGAGACACCTTGCGCAACGAAACCAAACAAAGTAACACAAGTAACAAGATAGCAAACATCCTTGATCCTGTATGATGGGAGGACACCGATACATACACCAGATTAAATCAGCACAAGTTTACACCCTAGTTTGTCCTGAGGGGCAGAGAGAAGATGATTTAGACCAGGAAAATCTGGCCTGACCACCACTCCCAACAAATGCCTCTTCTTTTTCTTATATACCAGTAAAACCAGTTAGGCCAAGGCCACACAATGCATGGTGCGGCAGCCTGCTGCATTCAACGGCACAGTCTTGAGTCAGACATTTTCCAGTTAGACCATGTTCTGGACCAATTCTCTTCTTGTTTCTAAGCATCTAAACTGTGTAAAAATAAATACTACACAATGTGAGGTCAGTGCAAAGTTTTCCTTTCTAACAATTACTATGGGATTTTGAAAAAAAGACTGATCATTTAATGTTCTTGTGCTATTAAATCTTTACCACATACAAATGAATGGAAACTTACACAGAGAAGATCACTCTTACATATGTATATTCAATAAGAAGGTTTTCTTAATATCTAACTATATTTAAAGTAAAATTCCCTTAAGTCATATTTGCCTGTGGGGAAGTCATAAAAGGTTATTCATTCACCACAAAGACCATAATACCAAAAGAAGAGATTTTCTTTGTCTACTATGTAATAGGAAGTAGCAGTGACAGCAATATGATAAAACTGTAAAGCCCCTAAGCATTTAATATGTTCCAATTCAATCCAAGTGTCAAATGTAATGGCATCAATTTGAAATGACTTTTTAAATCAAAATGCTAAATGGGTCAACCAAATGTGAAAAGTCTCATCAAACATTAACCAGCTATCATAGATTACTCAAACCAATAAAGGGGACAAAAAGAATTGGATGCTGCAGATCAAGACACCGAACCGAAGGAACACGCGCACATGGACTTCACCAGGGTTAAATGGATACCACCATGCTAACTCATGGGGAACAGCTCCAGCAGATCTTGGAGGTTTTTGCAGGGGAATCTGGCTAAACTACATAACATCACGTTAGATGGTCAAATCTGCCCGCTGTAGTCAGGTATGACAAGTTACCACAGGGGCTGGAACAGGAATCCTGAATGGGATACCTCTCGCCCCAGGTAGCCGAGTGATCCAGAGCTACCTGAGACCTTCAGGTGTGAAGAGGAGAGGAACAGAGTGGTGGAGACACATGAGAAATCCTTATTTATGACTGGTCCATTTTAAACATGAATCCTGCACAGATGCGTGCAAGCTTTGGTCCTTTTATTAAATGTGTCCATTTAGAATGTATTGCTTCTTTAATTTCCTGATACTATCATTAATTAACAACCTCGGGAATGCAGGAATGAGATTTTGAAGGATATCTATAAGAGAATCGACTTGGCGGATCTCCCAGATTTGAAATGAACAGGTAGATTCCGGCACAAGTCCACAGAAACGTTGTTTTATTGTCCTGAATGGCAAACCTCACTCAGAAAATGGAAAAGCGGCCACCAGTGATTGCATTTGTTTGCAGAGACGTGGAGGGACACCGGACATCACTCATGTGTTTTCTTCCGGGATCGCTTCGATGTCAAAAGGACTTTAACAATCAGGAACCGGTTCTGCCGGTCCTGGTTAAAACGTGGTATCTAAAAACCATAAATAACATTTAGAATATCAATTTCGCGCGATCTATTATGCAAAAGCATGTTTTTTTCCCCCTATGTGGCACTGACAATGTTAGGCTGTTCATTGTTACCGGTGGAAACGTGTCTTATGTTTGCGGCAACCACAAGTTTATCGCCTGTAAGGTGCAGAATAGAAGAGGAGATAATTCTAAAAGGCAAGCGCTTGGTTCCGAGCTTCCCCTGTCGGGCAGAGCCCCGCAGCGGTGGGTGCAGGCTGGTACGGTTACCTGTCCAGTGATGCCGGTGATGAGCGCCACCTTCCTCCTCTGCTGCCCACCGTTCACCGCGTTGCTAGTTCCGGCGTTCTCTCCGCACTGAGCCATCAGAGACGTTTGGTGTCTGCCGGGAAGTTGAATGGAAGGACTGGCACAAAGGATGTGTGCGTTAGACGCTGACAAGCCTGAGTGACAGAAAACCTTCTCAGCATCCGTCAACTTGGACCCGACACACCAACACAGAAGAGTGGATGACGTAACAGGAAGCGTCACTGGCATCAGCCAATAGGAAGAGAATACGTCGATGCATCACTTTCTCTTCTTCTTTGGTGGGGAGGTGAGCTTGACACCCGGGGTTTTACGATAGTGCCACCTATTGGCTGCTATGGCGAATTACATCGGTAGAACGGCAAAGACCAGACAATTCCACAGAAAATGTGTGTGCCTCTGACCCTGCACCGTCCCTGCCCTCATGCCTAACCCCATCCACTATCTCAATTTAATACATATATATGTCCAGCTGTACCCCTCCCCTAGCGTCTTGCCTCATCTCGGGTCGGGTCGAAGAAGCGTCACTGCTGATTTTGTGAAACCACCCTGAACCAAATAGGAGAAACAACCTGTTAAAAATTAAGCCACTGCAGTTAACACAGGAGGAACAGTATGGGAGCAGTGAGCAGATCTGTCGGGCCACTAGTTGCTTTTCTGCTCTTTTGCTTTTATTTTGTTTGAATTTTACATTTTAAATTTTTCAGTTTACTGCACCACCTCCAAGATGGCATGTCATACTAGGAGGGAAACAAACTATTTTTTAATCATGTTTAAAATGATTCTGACTAGTGGGAGGCCGGAATAGGAGGCTACAGAGAAAACCAAAATGTCTGTGTAGATTCTCAATCATCAAGGTCATAGTTAAAGTGTTAACAGATTGAAATACAGCTTCATTGTAATTTTGTAATTTTTCTGTCTGTTCATAGGTGTTCAAAACATCCTCGTAAAATCGTTGTGTGTGTGTGTGTGTGTGTGTGTGTGTGTGTGTGTGTGCGTGTGTGTGTGTGTGTGTGTGTGTGTGTGTGAAAATAAAATACCGGTATATTAAAGTACATAACTACAAAGATTTAAAATATATATATTTTATTCACTAATCAATAAACTAAATGTATTTATATTTATATCTCATCCTTACACAAGAAAATGATGGATTCAAATGAACATAGATTCAATAATGACAAACTTTTCACATTTTAAAAACAGCCAGTAACCAAGTGGCAAGTGTTAATGCAACCAAAGTATTTTACCAAGCAATAAAGAAGAGAGTGCTAAAGCTCTGCTGTGTCAGCTCTGCATCAGGAAAAATATGCACGTGTGTGATTAAAGGCTTGTCTCCCCTAAAAAAATAGTCCTTGAGTCAAAGCTTTGCACATGGTGTTCGCTCTGGTGGCTGGACCAGGAAATTAATAAGCACAAGATTCCATTTCAGTCACAAACATGAATAATTTAAAGGTAGTTTTACGTTGCTTGTTACACCTTCATAGAAGGCGAGAGGTCTACTCCAAACTGCCCTAGCAAAGGTGAAAGCAAAGGTGAAATCTAGGACCGGCGATCACTGACGTAGGCTGAACAAACAAGGTAATATTCCATCTCTTCATGCATTGTCAACTTATTTACAAAATAAATTAATATGACTTCACTCAGGTTCTATAATAATTAGCTTCTTTTCTTACAGACTCTTCAGGAAAAATATATTTTTATAAGACTTAAAATCAAAAGAAAGAAAATATAATCTGTATTCACAAAATATGTCATTTAAATAGCATTCATTCATTCATTCATTTATATATATATATATATATATATATATATATATATATATATATATATATATTTGTGGTTGTCACTAACTGTTGAAGAAAATAGGCCAGAAGGTGCAAAGCATGCAACAAACCAGGACATGTCAAAGTCATCATTGGCACAAAAATATTGTTGTTTCTCGCGTGATGAGGGTGGAAGTTTTGCTTTTTGGGTTAAAGTCTTTAAATTCTCCATTGTGATAATCCCTTTCCTCGGTCTGAAGATTGTGATTGAAAAGAAGCATGCTAAAGTGGGTCTTTTTGTCCCTAAAATTCAGCAACTAAAAGTCTTTTTGATAAAAAAAAGAAAGAAATTAAATTAGTTTTTAATTAAAATGCGTATTTCTTTAAACAGGGCCAGCTGAGGAGACCTGGAAAATGCAAAGCAAAGAGTAGTAATCCAGTAGCCAGACATCTACAGCAGCATTGGTCCAGTGTTGGGCTCCAGGACACACCTAGGGTCTCACAGTGCTTCTAGGAGCGATGCAGAAGGAGAAGAAAAAATAGATTTTCCCCTTTTTGCTTTAAATCATCAGATTTGGGATGTGCAGATACGAGTTTGCTTATCTTACCAGCCTAGCTTTCAGGGGGAGGAGAGTGTGAGGAGCGGCACTTGGTTTTCTGCAACGAGAGACGATCCAGGATTAGCACATTAACACGAATCATCGAACTTTAATGTCCATAACCCCAACCCTATGCAGCATGTGTAGATATGCTGCATACATTATTAATATATTCAATAATATTCAAAAAATAATGATTCACAATCTGTTGTTATTTAGGTCTACGCTTCTCTTTTACTTCTAGCTGGTTTAGGGGGTTAGTTTAGAGGTCATTTCTTTCATGTCATGTCACACGGCCCACACATGACATCATGCATTCCTAATAGCACTGGCTCGGTATAATTGTGAAGCTAATGAGCTAATGGCTGAAGAATGCTACAACAGCTGCTGACACGAATTTCTCAAACCAGGTCTGACGTGTTAATGCCAATCATTCACAAACAGGATGAAATCTGGTAGGTAGGGGTGAACAGTCACATTTCCAATCATGGACGTACAGCAACATTTGCCTGCTCTAAGGTTTAACAGGACAGGCTGAAGATGAACGCGGCGTCAGAAACAACCTTCTGATTCAGCTGATAGTGCAGACTCTGATCAGACAGCCAGGGATGTCGGAGGGACTCTGTTGCACTCATCCTCCAGCTCTTGCTCTTCACCAGCAGACGGGTGATGAAGTCTTTGGCTTCGTCAGAGATGTCTTTAAACTCCTCTTCCTCAAAGTTCCACTGACAGGCCAGGATGTTGTTCAGGGTCTCGTTGTCATCGTCGCCAAGAAACGGAGACAAGCCGCTGAGCCTGGACCCAGACAAAACACAAGTTAGGAGTGCTGCTTGCATGTGTGTGTGTGTGTGTGTGTGTGTGTGTGTGTGTGTCTGTTTGTCTGCAACTCACAGCATGTACGTGATTACACCGAGGCTCCACATGTCCGTGGGGAATGAAACAAACTCATAATTGATGACTTCCGGAGCTAAAAATTCTGGCGTTCCAAAGTTGACCTTCAGCTTCTCTCTGGGTTTGTACCTGTAAAGAAGAAAAAAAGGAGAGGGACGCAAAGACATGAAGGGAAGGCATAGACAAATATTTGAGTACAACAGCTGGTGAGTCTTACCGCCTGGCCAGGCCAAAATCAATGATTTTGATTTTGTTTGTAGCTCTGTTGACGCACAGAATGTTCTCTGGCTGAAATACAACAGAATAGAAGCATTATAGCTAAAGTAGGCCAAAAGGTGAGAGCAGATGTATCCCAAATCCAGATACAGGTGTAACTACCTTGAGGTCGAGATGAAGGATGTACATCTTGTGCATGTACCGCAGCCCTTCACAGATCTGGCGTATGAACAGCACCGTGTCCAGCTCCGTCAGGTTGTAGTTCTCATCAATGATGCGGTCAAACAGCTCCCCTCCCTCCACACTGCAGGAAAGAGGGGCTTGTAATTCTGCTGTGCTGACAGATGAGAGAGGCCAGTGCAGAAGCACAGACTTACTACTCCATGACCAGGATGAAGTCATGACGGGACTCAAAGGCAGCGTACAGCTGGATGAGGTTGGCGTGGTTCAGCTGGTTCATCACCTGGATCTCATTCCTGACCACCTCCTGAGAGATGCAAATACAATTGGAGTTACAGCAGTTTCTACTTTGACACAAAGGTGATCATGGAGGCTCATTGAGGACTGACTACGCTGGCATAGAAGTTGCTCTCTAATGCTACCCAAATGACTGAGGGAGCTCGGGCCGGTTCAGGTAGCAACACAAAGCATGCAAAGGGCTTGGCTCAGTGTCTGTGGGGTTTTGTTTGCCTCTGGGGTTTTAAATATCTCAGATGGCGACTGAACAGCAGGCCCCTGTCAAATATCTGTGCGCTCACACATCACATTTGGATGACCCAGATGCCAGAAAAACTACGCACGTCAAACTGCCAACCCTGGAGGTATAATTATTTTTAAACATAATCCAGCGTGTATAATACAATGAAAGTCATGCGTCATAAAAACATCTCTACCATTGGGGAATATCTACTCCCTGCCTACCTTCTCTTTCTGGCTCCTGGCCTTGATTATCTTGGCAGCCAACATCAACCCTGAGGAGTTCTCCATACACTTGTGCACTTGTCCAAAACGCCCCCTGGTGGCAGAAAGTCGAATAACACGCACATGAGGCCAACGTTCCAGATTTTTATACAAATATTTAAAATTTCATGAGGCAAAAGCTTGTTAAGACTGCATGAAGTTGTGTGGGAAAATCTGCAACCAGTTCCAGACTGTATGCAAATGAGTGAGATTAACATTCTCGTTTGTAAAAACATCATCAGAGCAATTACGGCTACATTTCTTTCCCATTATAGCAGAAATATGAGAAGTTTGCTTGCGTGTTTGGAGTTAATCTACATTGAGTGTCAGGGTTTAGCACTAGTCTATTACATCATAGTGTCCCTCTGAGATTCACTGTCATAGGTCCCTTAGAGGGGGCTTGGGGAAAAATATATAAACTGCTGAGCCTGCACCTTTGGCTAAGTCACTACAGAGGATGTGTTGCAGTGTCTGTAGGAAAAGCAGGAAGAAATGCTTGATGAGGATCTGGCAGTTTTTCTTCCACTCACCCGCCCAGGACTTCATCTCTGTTGATGGTGTAGTAAGAAGAGATCTGATGGGGTTTAGGGGTCACAATGCGGTGGTCAAAGGGTGCTAACGGGGGTGGGCTTAAGTCTGAATGAAGCATAGGAACAATACATTCATCAGTAAAAACAATAAATAAAAACACAAAAAAACTAAAAGGTGAACGGAGAACAAAAAACACACAGAGGAAGAGAACGTGGTCCCCAGAAACAAAATGGATCAAGTATCAGCATGCTAGTGTCTCATTATCTGTCCTGCCAGCTGTGGACACTGACACGCTAATGGCACAGTAGCAGGGCTGGAGTCATGAAACCAGATCTGCCTGCATGTCTGAGCAACACAGGGTCAAATGTCAAAGAGCAAACCACACCTGAACACATGCAACCTTTTTATGTCACATGTTTATTTCTTCATGAACGTGATGAAATCTGGAAACTCTGCCAGCTGCTGTCCACATGGTCTTTATCAACAGTTACAGCCTCCATGTCATTTTTACAATAATACAATCATATGAATAAATGTGGAATGATGATTGGTGAGTGAGATTAGCCTGGAACAGGAAATGAAGTGATGGGACATTGATATTGCCCCACGTTCAACCTAAATCTATCGTCTCTCTTAAACACGTGCAACATCAGGTTAATGCGTCGTTCTGAATATTGATACAATGTCTCACCAAGGATTAATTCCTTTACTTCTGGCTTGTCCTCCGTCTCTTTTTCCACCTCTGTCTTCACCTCCTCAGATTTAGAGGCCTGTGGCTCCCCCTCCTTTTCTGCCACCTGCCCATCAGCAGTTTCCACTTTGCTCCCATCAACTCTGCTTTTTTTGAGCTCGTCCTTCCCCAGGTCTTCTTCTGTGACCCGGCGTTTGCTGCAAGCAGCCACGTCAGCCTCCTCAGAGCTATTGAACAAAATAAGAAGAGCAAATCAGACCTTGTTCCCTCGTATCCATGGATGAGTTTGCTCATCGGCGACGCGTGGAATTATATTTCTCAGATGTCAGTTATGCTGTAAATACCTCTGCTGGGGGAGATGAGAGGCCGGGCAGATATCTGCTGTGACGCTTAAGGATGTTTCTAAGTTTGAGGACTCCGTCTTTTCTTTGTGTTTCCTCTTCCCATCATCCTCCACTTTTGCATCTTGTTTCTCTTCCTCGGACTCTGAATCCCCAAAGATATTCCCATCCTCCTCCTCCTCCTCCCCCTCTTCCTCTCCCTGGTTTGTTACCTTCTTCCTATCGTCTGGTTGAGCAGCAGTGGTCCTGGATCCATCCAGGATCAGTTCTGCAGGCTCCTGTCTTCCTCTGTCATCCTGCCTCAGACTGCCAGCATTGGAATTTTCTTGGGAATTCTCGGTGTTCTGCCGGTTGAGCTTTTTCACCTGTTCGGGCAGCGCGGCCTTGTTCAGTGAGGATGTCTCTGAGGAAAATAAATAACAACATAAACAAGAGATCATCAAACATTTTTGAATGCTGAAAATGCATTTTTACACACTCATTGATGTTAATGTTTGCAAACATATTTATGCATTTTAATTTACATTTATCCCTTAAAACTGCCGACCACTTCCAGACAAAAAGTCCAAAAGAGTTTTCACTGTGCGTGATGGCAAACTGACAATATGAACATGAGTGAAACGGTGATCCTTATCATTGTCGGCCTACCTGACGACTCCTGAGGCTTTCTCTTCTTCTGAGCCTTCAGGCCCTTCAGGCTCAGTTCGGCTTTGTCATCTTTTGTCTTGTAGAAAGAAAAATAACAAAAGTCAGATAAACCATGTTTGAAAGCGCTTCTAAAGAACCCAAAAAGATTTTTTTGCACTGGTCAAAAGGCCAAGGCGTCTGTCAGGTGAGGCGCTCAGTAGTCAGACTGCATGTGTCTCCCTCAACAGCCACTGTTTATTTGTGTTTCTATGGCTGTCCCCATAAGTCATGCTGAATGCTTTGTTGGAAAGATGCCTCCTCTAGGAAAAGGGGAGAAGGTCACATATCGTCTTTCCCACATATGATATACTTTAAGAACATAAGCACAATATCAAGGGAAGATACTTTTGATATATGAGTCTGCTGCTTTTAGAAAAGGAAGAAGGAAGTTCAGGGGATCCCTGTTTGAGTCTCTCTTGCAGTTTGGAACGATCATCACAGCCACAAATCTGTTCCTAAAAACAGCTCCTGAGTCAGCAGAAAGCAAGTACAGAATGTACAATATTCCAGCGGACATACAGTGATGTTCTCCAAAGACAGGGAGGCAAAGGCTGCTCCTAATATTCTATATTGTTCTGTGTGTCTGGAGTCCTACACACACTGGGTGGGTTTTATGAGGACACCAGGTCATCTCTATCAATCGCTGCAGGAATGCCACCAGAGACCGAGTGCTGTGCTGAGGCGGTGCAGCTGCAGTGGAACAGAAGCAGGCCTGCTCATGATAAGATAACCAGACTCAGTCTAATCAGACCTCCATGCAATCGCAGCTTGAAGGAAAATTACTTAAGATTACAGACAACAATAAACGAGAACTAATAATAGCCAAGTAGCTCGTATTATCTGAGATGGAGCTGCTTGAAATGACAAGGATGTTTCACAAGTCTTTTAAGAGCTATTAGTTGTATGTTGTATTTTACAAACGTGATGCCATCTGCAACCTTTTGTGCAGCGTTACTACGGCAATGAGAGCAGTAAACACATTGTTTTCTATTCAAAGAGGCTAATTATTTTGAGGGGATTTTATTCTTGGAGAAAATCCCTAACATTCTTGAACGTCTCACCTTTTTGCGGGACTTGTTGCCGGACTGTTTAAAAAGCAGATCCACCAGTCTGGAGCTCTTTACCACCTCCCCAATAAAGCTGATCACCTGCTGGGTGCCCTCCACCAGCTTCTCCACCCCATCAAGCCTGCGACTGTGACTGTCAACATGCTCTCCGGCCTTCTGCACAGCCCCGCGGATCTCTCTGCAAAGCTCCGCCACCGAGCCCCGTCTTCCCTCGTGGTCCCCTTCGCGCATACGAGCCAGGTCTTGACCCATACTCCGCACGTCCTGGGATAAGCTGTCCAGCTGGGTTAGAACAGTCTGTTGCATGTTGAGCAGATGTTCCATCTGAGAGCTGAGGGAGTCAATTCTGTTCTCCATGCAGCGTAAGTACGCATCATTAGAGGAGGAAGGCGATGCTGAAGATGAAGATGGAGCAGACTGGGATTTGTCTGAACCATTGAAAGAGAGTTTTCTTCCGCCGGGCTTCTGGCTGTGGAGAGGGTTTGGGTCATAGACTCTAGCTAAAGAGTTGACAAGGCTGGCGCTCATGGCGGACTCACGGCAGGTGTTCCTCAGATGAAGCACAAACTCTCAGGACAATGAAAGCGAGAACATAATAACAAGACAAAGCAGCAGAGAGAGTGAAAGGTGAAAGGGATGGAGGGAGAACGCTGGTCTCTCCCTCCAGAGAAATGGGTATTAAGAATAGAACTGACTGTGCTCCAAATCAAAATGCAGCCTCCTGCAGACGTCAGGGGCCGAGTGGCCAGTGATAGCAGCCCGAGGCTTGAGTGTCTAGTTGAGGAGTGATATGAACTGGGGGCGATGCTGGAGGGGGTTGCTATGTGACATTTGAGACACCTCCGAAGCCCTTCAGCCAGGTGACAGAATCCCAAGAATGCGCGGCTGATATGTGATGCCGCAAAAAGTTTAAGAACACAAACATACAGGCAATAAATACATTGAGAAGAAGAATGTCAAATATGAGCATCCACAATTCCTAAAAAGCTTTAGCGGATATGACAGCATAGAGTACACAAAGACTGTAAAAACGATCCTCGGTGGAGAGAAGCAGGAAGCCTGTGTTTAGCAGATTCTATAAGAGGAAGCAGAGCTGACAGGTGCTAAATCTGCTGGAGGCACAAGCGCGTCTGAACCCTGATAAAAGCCTTCCAGATGCTACAACGCATTATTTTTATCACTCTCATTTTTATTTCTGATTTGTTTTGTTTTGTTTCAGGATCAGTCGGCATCAACTGCAAAATCAGTTTCCTTTAATGTCAGGAGGGATCTTCTTTAAAAAAAAAAAAATCATATTTGAGGTAGAAAAAAAATCTGCATCAAGATAAAATGTAGTTGAGAGAGGTGAAGGAGAAGAGAAGTCGACTGTTCCCGCCCCTCTGGAGGATTGAGAACCTACAACCTTAGATAAACACTTTGGTCAGCTGATCTGGATCTTGGTTCTTGCGCTTCGCGAATAAACCGATTGAACGATGGTTCATTAAATCTGTATAAGTTCTCCAGGCTTCGTCCTCAGGTTTAGCCAGTCATATGGAACATGCACTGGCTTTGTTGTTGTCTTCATGTTGATATGTGGTTAAGAAACCGTGAAATCCAAATTCTGTTTGAGGTTTTTCCCAGAATACCGCGATGGCGCGAGCACGGATAAAAGCAGGAAGCAGGTGCCTGACATCTTAGAAAGGGTTGGAAGGAAGAACTGTGGGAGAGCAAACTGACTGCACATGTGTTGTTGCTCAGATTTAAACAGGATGAACTTACACACAAACACTCACACGTATTAAGATGTGTCTGACTGCACATGTTGCCCTCAAACTTTTCCACATGTCAGGGCAGCCATATCTGAAGTAGGCCGGATGACAGAGTGCCGGCGCCTGTACGCTGGCAGCCACCTGTCAGCACCGGAAAAACCTGACCTACACTGGTTCCGTGCACAGGCGGCTCATCAGCTCACTCGCCGTTCCCATTTCCACGCTAGAGGCTAAGGTGAGACCGAAAGGAGACACTGTGATCTGTGTAATTGCAGAAGGAACACAGGCTCCTCAACAAACAGTGGAAACTTGTTTGATCGCTGAAGGAGATCAGATAAGGACCCGCACCCATCCCATGTGTAATGACGCTGGTCAGCTCATCAGAGCTTGACAAACATCTCTGTCACCAGCATTTCTATTGAAAAAAAGTGGCTTAAAAACTATCGTTAGTCACAGAATTATACAGAACCCCACTGGGCTGCTGTTTTGTAAAGTCGAAGTTCAAATTAGATAAGCTGCTGAGGGTGCCTAGAGACAGACAAGACATTTTGGTCCACCTCACAGCGAATCAGTAACAGCCCTCTGATCTATTACTGGGCCCGGGTCCAGGACACGGGGGCCCCTGAATTGCCTGGGGTTTCCTTCCACATGGAATTTATCAAACCATTAGGACGACTCACTTAAAGAGAGTGAAAAGAATTCTGTTTGACCAACTGCACTCAAAGGAGGCAGCCTGAAGGTCCATCGCACGTCAATGTGCAAGTCACATTTTCAAGATGGAGGTCCTGGTTTTGTTCTTTTATATGTATTCAGTTCAATATATTACAATGTATCGAACCTCCATTTATTCTCATCATATGGGGCTTTTTAGCTTTCAAAATGTGAAGATATTCATCTGTAACAATGAACAGTGAGCAGAAAACTTTTTAAATGTTGTTTGGTCAGTGTGGGACTCGTATAATTACACAGTTCTTGATCTTTTACCTGAATTAAGCTTAATTTTATGTCTCAGTGACCCCTGTGACCTTGAGCTAAAAATAAAGGTCTTTACAGGCTCAAGAAAGGAAAAAGGACAGTTTCATAACCAGGTCATAGCCGATATTTTCAACATCCCAGTATTATTTAGTGAACAAAATCATTTAATTTTCAAACGGACCATACTCATAACTATGTTTTATTTCAGTATGAATAATCTATTGTCATTACATAATCTCAGATAATCTTTCATTCAACCAACCAACTTTTTATTCTGAAACAATAATATTGAAAATGAAACTCAGCTGAGATGTTGATGAAAAAGTGACATTTCATAAACATTATTATTCCATCATCTGCCCTGAATGGCCTGAATTTACCTCTGAATGAGAATGACTGGCTGTAATTCCATCGGCAGGAAGTGGAATGTGTACATGTCACTGAAGTAAGAATCTACCTTTTACCAGCCCCACCTGTTATTTTCCTGTTTGACCACCCTACATGTGTCACAAACCCTTAATTACAGTGTTAGCTGCTGGGAACACTGCTATACTCTAAGTGCACATAATTACAGTCTCCCCGCCCCCCCAACCCTCCCCACATTGTTTTAAAGACAATGTGTGCTGGTGAGACTGGTTGGTTCTCATAGGTGTGTCATCATATAAGAACAAATAAGAACAGACACGTCTGCATTTCTCTTTACTGTCGGTCTTGTGTAACAGGATGACAACTAGCTGTGACGTCTGTCTATCTATCTATCTATCTATCTATCTATCTATCTATCTATCTATCTATCTATCTATCTAGACTGCATGTTCTAATAAAACTAGACTGCATTCCCCTTTATTGACATTATCGTGGTTTATGTAAATATATTTTGAAGTAAGAGATAAATGCATTCACTAGTTCCTGTTAAAGGTGGCTGTCGCACGTCACGTGGTCTTTAAGGCTTACAGTTCTTCACACTCGGTCGTGAACCATCCCAGCATTTGTTGGAGGTCCCTGTTCGATGGCGCCAGAAGAACTACGTCATCTGCAAAAGGCAGCGACGAGATCTTCCGCCCACCGAACTCGACACCCTCCACTCCCCGGCTGCACCTAGAAATTCTGTCCATAAAAGTTATGAACAGAACCGGTGACAAAGGGCAGCCCTGGCGGAGTCCTACCCTCACTGGGAACGAGTCCGACTTACAACCGGCTATCCGGACCAAACTCCTGCTCCTTTGGTACAGGGACTGGACGGCCCTTATCAAGGGACCTTCCGCCCCATACTCCCGGTGCACCCCCCACAGGGTGCTCCTGGGGACCCGGTCATAAGCCTTTTCCAAGTCCACAAAACACATGTGGACTGGTTGGGCAAACTCCCAACTCCCCTCAAGCACCCCAGCAAGGGTAAAGAGGTGATCCGTGGTTCCAAGGCCGGGGCGAAACCCGCATTGTTCCTCCTCGATCAGAGGTTCAACTATCAGTCTAATCCTCTTTTCCAGCACCCTGGCATAGACTTTCCCAGGGAAGCTGAGGAGTGTGATCCCCCTATAGTTGGAACACACCCTCTGGTCCCCACTCTTAAAAATAGGGACCACCACCCCGGTCCGCCAGTCCAAGGGCACTGCCCCCGACTGTTGCCATCTGGTTTTTAAACAGTAGATGGCAGCAGAGGAGCACCGGGACTCCTGCGACCATGGAAAGGACAACCCGGCCCAAGGAAAGCAATAAAGCATTTGGAAGGAGGGTCACATCTCGATGGTTACCCTCGACCCACTAAGCCTCCTGTGCACGCAGCTTCAATGAGGCTTGAACATCACTGCTTGTCATGCTATATCTACTGGACATGGCTGCGGATCATAAACACATCCTGCTGTCAAATAGCAATTTTACCAGCTGTGAATACATATTGACTTGGAGTTCAAATTCTTCCTGCTCTCACTTTAGATTCACTGTACAGTGGCAGAGTTTATGTTCAGGCTTGATGTCTTGCTCCATACTTCAGCACGTATTTATGACAAGGTCATAGAAACATAAGAGGTTTACATTTTAACAAGCTCTGTCTATTGCATTTAAAACTGTTTAGAAATTGAACAAGTCTGCACAAGTCATAAATAATTTGGGGATTTCTTTTCCCCTTTGCAATATAATACTCATATCAATTTCAAATATTCTGAAATTGGCTGAAATAGTTATTTGACTGATCAGAGGGGGATTGCAGTTTTACATTCCTGCAGTCTATATTTTTACCACTAGGTGGCGCAAACTTTTGTTTCCCATTTGTCCAGTTTAGTCACTACAATCTATTAAGAAAAATGGCTGTAAAAAATCTGTAAATTTAACACTTATGAAAACCACAGCATTTGACTATTTCTCTGGTTTTGTTTTACATATACGGAGCTTTTACATTTGCTTTTTTTTGTTTTACAGGGACTGTTCCTTAGAGACTCAGATAAGAGACCATTTTAAATGAAGCAGGAAGTATAACTCATGTTGATGAGGACGCGCAGAGGCAGCGGCCATGATGACACATTAGACGATAAATCATTTTACTCGACGAGCGCCTGCAATGCACCACATAAATGATACAGGGCCAACGAGCCAATGTGTGCTGACTGTGTGTGCTGTGGTTTGTGTAGGGGTGTAGAAGGCGCCATTGCTATTCATCAGTGCTGTGCTGGCATGGAGTTACACAAACGGCTGAAAGTGGACACCAGCCGAGAGGCCCGGTGAGACCAGGCGAAAACAGCACATTCCTCCAGAGTCCTCATACCAGAGCGAAGCAGGCGGCCTGCAGAGCCGTACACAAACCGTGCATCTGGAAAACAAATCACAACCTGCAGGTTCAGCTAACATACAACAGGACTGTTCCTGTGGATCAGAAAGCTTCTATTTATTTAAAGTCTTTATTCTATTTATAACTAACAGCAGTTTACAGTCGTTCTGCTATGAATGATATGGTATTAACTACTCCTCTTCCTGGTCATTCGGTAGAGAATGCTGTAAATTTACTTCCAGCTGTCAGTTGTAGGATATCAGGGCTTAGAAAAAAGTGTCATAAAGTTTGTTTGGAGCTGTTGACGTCTCCACTGAGTCTCTTCCATCACCCTGGTTGTATTCGTTTGCACATTCATTTGTTCTAAGCCGTGTGAAGATGAGGATCATGTCCAGCAGAAGCTCTTTGCACATTAAGTCATCTTCACATTAGCACAGGTTAAAGTCCTGCATGGTTCATGCAGCACAGACTTTAACTTTGATTATGCAATTAGTTTTATTTTCAGTCGTTTAGTTTGAAACATATTTAGTCACATTAAGGCTTGTTATGGTTGGATTTTAGAGCAGCACTTTTAAAAGTCCTGCTTCCTCTCAGCTGGACCGGTCTGATGGGGATTTGGCTCAGATAAGTCCAGGACTTTATCCTCGTTACTTTAATCTCTTCCTGTAGCTTTCACTGAGTCTACATGGCTTTATCAGATTGTCTTCCAGGATTCCCAAAAGATTTTGCTCCTGATGGGCAACTACTGTTTCTTCTAAATGTTCTTTAGAACATTTCTTTTCAAATTAGAATTAAAAAACCCTCCCACACACAGATGACCTCACACACAGTGAGCCTGCATCATTTAGTGTTGGATGCTTGATAATGATTCATTAATGTGGGTAGATGTTATATATTAAGGTGAAGGTTCAAGCAACAGTGTTGCACAATCAGAAATGCCATGTAAATCATACAAGTTGCATTCACATCATTCTTTCCTTCATTCTTTACTGTTTAGGTCAACAGCATTAAACAGGAAAACCATAACTGCCCTGTTCATACAGAAAAACAACAACAGAAGTGATGGTTATTAATCCTGCATTAATAAGACTATTAAACATGAAAACTAACTAGAAGCAGCAGTAACACAACTTCCACCCTTTATGAGGAATCAGTTATACTTGCTTCCATTTGAATTATTTGTATATGATTATTAGAGTTGATTCTGGAAAAGAGATGGTTATAACGAGGTGTAATGTGTTTAATGAGCTCTAATAATGGCTGCAGATTCACTAATATTGCTTAACACACACGATGGACAAGATCTGAGCCATCATTAGACTGGATCCAGGTCTGATACGTCTCAATGAGTCAATATTTCTAGAAAGCACTAACCAAAGAAGGAGAACTGGATACTGGACTCAAATATAATATAAAATAATAATAAAGCACCCTTTCTGCTCTTCACCAAATAGAGAGGCTTTTAATTAACAGGATAAACCCATTCTGTGTTCACTCTTATTTTTCTAACTGAAATATTTGATGTTTCCATCAACCACCTGCAGGCAGTTTAAAGGGACTCATGTGTAATATTTGCATGGCAGATCTTTGCCAGAGATCATGTAAAGTATGAGACACTTGTATTCTGTATATATCAGTATTCTGACAGTTAATGTGCAAAGTGTGCAGTGAAAAATGTGGAACTTTAAATGTGGAATTTTAGATAAATGCCAGTAGATGCAGTATCTCCGCTTTCTCTCTGATATCTTTAATTTCCTGCTATCTGAGGGACAAACCAAAAAATCTCTTTTCACAATGATAAAATAATTGTTGAGTCCATCTAAAAATGATGCCATGCTGACCATCATACAACGTTTCGGCATCAGGTCCGCGTTACTTTGAGTGGTAACGTGATAAGACGCGGTACGTAATTTTCAGCAGGTCGGCTGTAAATGAAGATATTTGTATTCAGCCTACAACTTATTTGATGCTAAGCTAACTTCACTAACGTCCGCCGGGCTGTGCAACAGTACCTGAGTGTCTGCAGAAAAGGTGCTCTTCCGCCTCTTCTTGTTAAAGAGTAATTTCCACCACCGTTGCCACAGAAAAGTGGCCACAAGACACACACTCCCCAAGATCCAAACATCTTTATCCCTGAGAAAGTTCTCCATGTTGAACAGGGTGAAAATCTGTCCTCCTGTCCCTGCTGTGCACCTGCACAGGCTCTACTTTCTAATCTGGCCTGAGGAGTCTCAGATGGCGGGCAGCAAGGCGCTGGCATGGAGAGGCATCGGCGGTCAGTTTTCTGTGGCTGTGTAACGAACCATCGTTCTCTACAGACGCAGACAGGAACGGTGAGCCTGTCAGGTTACCTGCCTGCCCAGCCAACCGTTCACCCCCCAACCGGCTCCGTCCCTGCCTCCTTCCCATGACCTAAAAGGAGAGGACGCGCTGTCTGCGAGACGAGAAGGTGACAGGTGGTGTTGGGTTCGGGGTGTCGTCGCTGTGTGCAGAATCAGATGTCTGCTGCTTCTGCTGGTATGTTAGCGAGACCCCTGTCGTGTCCTTTAACTCTGGACGCAGCACTTCACCGATGTATTTCTGTCTGGCGCTGCCTCCCAGCCCCACGCAAACCAACACAATCACCACTGCACAGTGAGCAGGTCATCAACAGTCACGTGCACCCGTGAACAAACCCCTTGCTGCTAATTTAGTCCTGGGTTGGTTCTTCAGGAACAGCAGGCCCGGTGCTGACGGGGTTGAGTCAGGAAAGAAGGATCATGTTCATGGCCAAATTTCAGGTTTCTGCACGGGAACAGCCCATCGTTCCAGACACAACTTTATGCAATCAATCTGTTCAAATCATAACTTCAGGGTTGTCCCACACACGACAAGCTGTCAGCGCTGAAATATCTGAATTAATAGCATGAAAACAAAACTGTCAAACTATCAAATCAATGTCGTCGATAAAGGAACTTCAACGTCAGTTCTCATTTTCCACAGGGAAAATATCCCTGAGCGGGAATCTCGGGAATCTGATCTATTCCTCATGATGTAATGATGATAATTATAATAAATACGATAACGATAGCTTTCAGCTGTGAGGGAGGTGGACAGAAGACTCAGGAAGGAGCTGTGGAGAGGTACTGGGGCAAAGGTGCAGCCGAACCTGCAGAGAGGCAGCTCCCAAACGTTGCTCTACGTGAATTATGACGCAACCCGGGGTCTTGAATTACACACGGGGCCTCCTGGGTAAGTGGGACACTTCCTTAAGTGCTGCCTGCTGGCCTCTAATGACTGATTTACAGTTGGACCACACTAAAATATAAATACCTCAAATTTATCAGAGAGGTTTACATGTCATTCAAGTGTTACACATATTATTATTGACATTACAATTTAATATAGTTGTGCGGATCACCACGGTTACCTTTCAAATGTTCCAGGAGAGCATTTGACATTTTGGTCTTTCAGGATGTAACAGTAAAACCTCTGTGTTTATTTTAAATAATGTTGAAAGATGTTTATCAATGATGAAAGAAAACTGGCCCAGGAACACCATTTCATGGCAACCAGGCCTGTGTGTTTGTTTGGGGATCGTATGTGCGATATGTTTGTGTGTGTGTGTGTGTGTGTGTGTGTGCGTGTGTGTGTGTGTGTGTGTGTTGGGGTTCAAACTCTGGAGAAGATCTGTAGCTCCCTCTAGTGAGCACCATTCTACTCTAGCATCATTCTGCCTGACTGAGGGTTTCGTGCTGGAAAACACGTGCCAAGGAGCAGGATAGTGTTTCCGTTGCCCGGGGTTACCCGAGCCTGGGCTCTGACATTTGGAATTGATTCCATTAGGGGTTGAACGTAGTTAACAGACGGTAGATTTGTGGATTCATTGAGCTAAACTCACTTGGAACTAACGTCTATGTGAGCATGTTACCTGCTGTTGTCCTCGCTCCATCTCCACATGCTTCAGCTCCCAGAAGCTCCTCATGGTTTCCACCTTCTCCAGGTGCCGGTAGAAGGCCAGCCGGCCCAGCCGGAGGCTGTTGCTGCGGTTGCGGATGGCCTTCAGGCCCTCCATCTTTTCAACGATGGGGGACATGGGTATGGGTGGTGGGACGGCCGATAATGACAGTCTTCCATTTTTCTTTGCAGAGACTGACTCATTGCATATGGACTTCTTGCCTGACCTGAAAGTAACAAAATAAAGTTTAGAAACCTCAATATATCATTGAATTTTGTCTTGAAATGCACAATAAATGCATTCTCAGTAATATAATCTTTGAAAGATCAAATTTCAAAGTAAGAAGGTTTATTAAATTAACATTTGAGTATTTACTGAAAGAATTTCACCTCATTTTGATTGTAATATATAATGTTTTTGTATTTTGGAAAGTTAGATCCAAATTATAATCCCTCACAAAAGACCAATAAACTGATGCATTATTGACAAACATGAATAATAAACTGTTAAATTTGCATTTATCAAACTGAACCACGGAACACCTCTCGATGTGAAACCAGCAGCAATACCGCAGCCTTCTTCATCCCCCTGGTGGAGTCCAACAGGGCAACAAAACATTGGTCCTGACTGTTGAGGAGCAGCAACATGAAGAATCCCACCCCGACGCTCCCTGGGGACGGCTGCCTCTCTACCTGGGGAGCCCCAGAGGGAGCAAAGGCAGACCACTGGGGGGGATTTATGCCCACAGAGTGCAACTTTTGTGCCTTTGCTTGACAATTCCTGAGGTCAGCGAGTGTCTGCACCTCACTGTGGCTCATGAGCCTCTAAGGCTGCAGACCTTCCGCAGCAGCCAGGGCTGTTCTTTAGCATCGGGGGTCTTCTAAGGGTAGAATTTCAGCTCCGTCGCTAAATGTGAAAGAGCAGCAGGGGATGCACCTGTCGCTGTTTCTGGCTCTATTTATCTTTATACATTTGATGGTTTATGTACTAAAAGACATGGATGTGCCTCTATATTAAGATAGCTCAATTATATTCTTTTTGAGTCGACATATCTGTCTTGTAAATATCTGAAAATATAGCGCATCGTACCATAATCATTTTTCCTTATTCAGAGAACTTACTCAACATTTAAAACATGGTTCATCAGACCATCATCTGATATAGCTTAAGGAGCATTTCCAACAGTTTGGATTATTGAACAAACAACGGCATTTCAACCTCTAGGTTACGTTTTAAAGAGAAATGTTTTTCACAGTCTGTATTAGGCCCATATCTCGGGGTTGGACCCGAGTCGCTCTGAAAACGACACTTGAGGCTGTTTACTGTCTGGAGGTCAGTCATCTCAGTGGCCAGAGCTCTAAATGGGCAGCCGACCCTTGGCTGCTCACTTTAAAGGGCTTTATTTCAGTACTCAGAGAGGGTCAAGGAGCACGATGTCGCCAGAAATGGAAGCTCCTCTGCTGAAAACCCATTAGCTGGTGGAATCTGTGCTGCCAGACAGACAGGAATTACAGTTGAGCAGAGAGCTTTCTACTGTGGTCACTTCGACTCATTGCAGTTGCTGCTCTTGCGTAAGGGTATTGTGTCTGGTATGCTGCGGTCTTTGACTTGTGTATGAATGCAAAGGGCCAATAGTTTGTGTGTTTACTTTGCTTGGCTGTCCTCAGTAATCCCACTCTATAAAACAGACGAGGGATCCCATCTTGTCTGTTACAATCCCACGTAACCGATGGGAGGGGCTCCCACATTTCTTTGATGCTCTTTGAGGGGCTGTGGATTGTGAAGCTCATGACTGCCGAGTTGAGTGATTCAAAGAAGAAAAGTTTACACCCGATCCGTCATTGCCTAGTGTAGTAATAATAATACTATAATACTATAATAATACTAAGTAATTAAACAGAAGGTATACAATGGAGCTGAATCATTGAAAATGAGAACTCCTTCCCGCAACTCCTTTTGGGGTATCGTTAGAGCAACAGTTGGCCGGCACAACAGGGGGCGCCATTACGGGTGCAAAAGGTGAAAGGTCAGTAATGTTAGAAGGGCCAAGGCTGGTCAGAGCTATAAAGACCAGCAATGAAATAATACATTCTGGACACTACAGGTCAGCAGTGCGTAACAAGGTGAAAATCTGAGTGGAAGGGCACCAATTAGCATGTACATGTTTGTGCACTAAAACTGAGGTGGAAACAGTGAATTACTGCATCTGTGGAATTTGTTGTTGCCCCTTTATCAACTTATCTCTCAGTTCTGTTTTTTCCCGAAATGAATGAATGCTGGAAAAACAGAATTGACATGTGGTTGGAAAAACCACGAGTCTTAGACCAGATCCCTGAGGAACACCGTAAAAGAAGATCGCCTCAGCATTTGAATTACGAATCTGAATTTAATTCTATTTATTTCATAAGGAAGGCCTCGGCACAATAATGATCCTCAGTGAGGAATATTCTATTTATCTGTCTGATGAACCTCGTAAATTACAAATGGAGTTGGAGTTGAATTCTGGCAGACGTGTCGGCACGCTGCTCCCCACCTGGATGTTTTTGCTGTCACGGAATTAAAGTTATGTGTTTATGGCCGTGGCCAAGTATTGACCAAAGCCTGAACATAGCCGCGGGTTTATTGTACCACGCTAATTGAACACACTGGGAACAACAGAGAGTGTTAAAAGCAGAGACACCACCAACGCTGACAACAACAGGTGATCACAGCCTCAGCGTCACTCTTTCCTGGGTTTGGTGAGGACAGAAAGAGTTCTAATAACCTCTTTTTTGCTGATACAGTGGTTTAACAAGGGATTGTGGAGTCACTTTATGTAGTTTTTAATTTTTTTTATTATTTTAAGGATTTTTGATGAGGTCCAAATGTAAATTTGAACGCATACAATTACAATATTGTACTTAAAAACAAAAAACCCAAAAACATTTCATTTGAATGAGTGAATGATTCTGTTTTTAAATAAGCAGCAAATATTGGCGTCTGACGTGTGTTTTCGTGTAGGTTCAACATTGCAAAACGAATCAATCCAAATGATCTCAAACATGAAAACTTTGGGAATAAATACCTCTGGAGCTCTTGAGTCTCAACAGCTCTAACTTTATCGGACAGCTGTGGCCCTCAGCTAAGATATCCTAAAGTGGCAGCAGGAGACAGAGAGGCGGCTGCATGTGTGTCAGTTGCATACGTGCTGTGTGTTCGGCTCATAGTGGCTGCATTTAAAAAAGGCGTGGGAGCGATTCAAACACTGATTCCGTTTATTTGTTCCTGTGGATGCATCACAGATGCACCAAGAGGGGCCATTTGAGGGTCTTTGTCACCATCAAGAAAGTCTAATTCCGACTGTCCAAAGCGGGACTGGCAGCCTGCAGTGGACGGTCTTCAGCCCATCTTTCTCTCACACAAGCCTCTGCTGTCATGTTTGTAGTCGCATGGAAACATCATCAAAGCCTATAAACCATAGGAATGTGGGGGAGGAGGTTCGTGGGGGGGAGAGAATAGCACCGAACATCATCATCCCACCAAATCTGTCTTTGGTCTTAGCTGAGACGCACAGCAAAAACAAACACCGGTAAATAGAGTGAAAGCATGTGCGAATCAGGGGTCAACGTGCATCTGAGGTAGCCTCAAGTTTATTTCTTTAAATGACTTCATTGAAGGGGCAAATCGACCATTTCCAGGGAACCTCTCCATCAAAAGTCTTGTTTAGGGAGCAGAGACGCTCAGCATCAACCATTTCTCAAACCTTAACATGTTGACTGCACAACATGTACAGAATGAAGGGATCAAGAGGATTATATTGCTCCATCTATTCCCAACTGAGTCCCTGCCAACTCTCTCTGCAGATTTAAAGCCAAGCCATAATGAAAGTATCACCACCGGCACTCTCTCAGATAGCCGCCTAAGAATGTTATTTTAGGACAAGACTCTTCAGTCGCTCTGTGCTGCACATCAGTGTACGAGTTTAACCGTGCACAGATCTGTGCATCATGTTTTGCCTGCACATGCTGATATTTGTGCCCCAGGAGACACACCGGGTGTCCCTCCAGTCTGGCCCACGGAGGAAAAGTCTGCATCCTTTGCAGGAGCATGTAACTCTAGAACCTCCCCTCGATGTGCTTTTCCATTTCGCTGGGAACAAAGCAAAGTTCTTATTTTAGACCGCAGCGCATAAAGTTGCACAGAAACTATACAACCGACACATTAGCAGCAGATTTTTTTAACGACTGCAATGTTAAGAGCATAACGTTTGTTTGGGGACTATTCCTTATCGAAACTAAACCCACAATACGACTTTATTTTAGAAAGACTCCCAACACGATAGGAAAGATAGTCGGTTCTCTTTTCAGCCTTTTTCTCAAAGACTCAATAAGGTTTAAAAATCAAAATAGATATCGAGCAAATAATGTTGTTGAGTATTAGTTTAATTTTCATGCCCGGCATTAAGAGCGCTTAATAAATCAGTCTGTGTTGGTAACTTGACAAGTGGCACCTTGCTCTGAGCGTAACTGATACCACAACAAAACTCAGTGCTAGAATTCAAAACACGAGCATTACGCAGGTCAGAGTTTGCTTTGCCTTTCCGAAAAATACCACCAATATTCAGGGTAGGGAGGTCAAGAACACCTCTCTAAGACTGCAGTTAAAGATATTAAGGAATAGGATTCTAGCATACCACCGTAGCAGACTGGGTCCTTCTGTGGTCAAAAGAATCATAGAACACTCACCCCTGATAGTTGGGCACATTTGTTATCATCAGAACCTTTTTCTCTTTCCCCCCCATGTCTCTCATGGACGAGGCGGATGGTGTCCTCTCTCTACTGGGTTAATAAGGGTCCTGGTGGGTGTTGTCCTGCCCTGCACAGACCAAACAGCAGGAACGATTTGATCCGAGACGAACGGCAAAGAGGCCGGATGGAAAAGTTCACTCAGCGAGAGGCTCTGACCGATTGAGAGTGGGAGCCACTGATGCCTAGAGATAAGCCCCGAGGTGGGCGGGTGAAGGAAAGAGGGGGGTGTGTGAGAAGAGATGGAGGGGGTGGTCTAGTCTGGTCTGGGACCCTGGGACCACAAGCAGGGACGCAGGAGAGGAAGTGTTCCAGGGAATGTAACTTGTTAAAATGGAATGAGCGGCATGCCAGAGTGCCATGTGTCTCTTCAAGGGGAGAGATGATTGAGGTTGGAGGAAGGAATGGGGGGGGGAGGGGTGAAATGGCCCCAGGGAGAGCTACAGTTGGGATCTACAATATATACCCACTTTGTTTTTGTTTATGCTGGCAATAAGTCCCAGTTCCTGTCCACTTAAACGCTGCAGCAGCAGAAGATTAACCAGAGCAATAATATCATAACACATATGGAGAGCACATTTACTAAATATACACTGTATCGGGTAAAATAGTAGGCTGAGTCATGGGAGTCGTGAAATTTAAGATGGAGAAAAGTCAAATGAACAGCGTATCAAAGTTGTAAAACCCACAGACCTCAGTTGACGTAACAGCTCTTTGACAACTATTAAGAGGAGATCGTAAAATCGGATGAGCCCCGACTTGTCTTCCCGGTTGAGAGTGTTGCTGGGACGCTGGATCAGAATGGGAAACCCGTTTGGAAGAAACAGACGTGAGCGACAGAACAAGCAAAATAACGTACTCCTGTGTGTCATCTCTAAAGGGGCCCCTGGAAGGTCCCAGACCACACCAATTTAGGGAGGGAGCTCTACCACCGTGGGTATTCCTGGATGCAGTCTGTCCCCAGGGGCCCCCCTCGGCTCTCCGCTCAGGCCAGTGACGAGCCGGTGGCCGCCCTGTTCCCCATGAACACTGACACCCTGGGGAGGATCTCCACTCATCCCTCCACCCATTCAGTCTCAGGCGATTACATACATCCTGCTCCATCTAATATTGAGTGCAATGTGGTGGTTGCCGTGGGAATAGGGGGGAATTCGATAGTGACTGCACTGGCAAAAGGCCTCTCACTGTGGCGCGGGTCGTGGTCAAAATGCCAAATGTTTGCCGCTTCAAGCATTTAATTAATCTGAAATGAGCTGATCATTCGCAGTAAGTGCAGGACCAATACGAGCCAGCATACGCTAATTAAACTTGAGCAGCTAAGCTACATGGTGCTAGCAGTAGCTAGCTCCATAATTAAACTTTAGGAGGTGTCTATCTTGCTATGCACGTAGGGGAGATCCACCGCCGACACAACTGTAACCAACTGTAACTGTGCCTTGGGGAGGGAGGACTTGTTCGAGACATTTGGCATTTCCCTCCCTTTTCTGATCAGAGCTACAGTAAATTTGAGGGCTACATAGTCGTGTGACCTCGGTTGGAGGCCTGAAAAATGCTTCAAATGTTAGCTGAGTATTTTGCCATCACTCTGTGTCTAAATGTCCCACAAACATTAAAAAAAATGACACAGTGTTGGTAAAACAGTGGCTTCTGTCTCACACACAAGTTGTGGAACATTCATATTTCCTTCTCCCTCATTGATTGGCTTGTTTGATTGGACAAGAATTTCTGCCATTACTACCCACGTTATATATTTAGAAATTTGTTAAAGTTAAAATGAGCAGGTCAGAAGATTTTGGAAGATTTGGGATTTTTTTTATCAACTTAGTTGATATTAGTTTCTGGGACTTAATAAATGTAGAATAAATGTATATAACATAAAATTTTATTAATTTACATCATGGGCTTATTTAATGTACTGTAGTAGGATATTTTAGTGTTTTAAAGTGGAAAATCTCTGTTTCTATAATAAACATGATTTGTTTTAATCAAAATGTGATCAACCTTCAACATACAAATATTTTTGGGATCTTTTAAAAAAAGGAAATGCGAGGCAATAAAAAAGAGAACAATTCTGGGGAAAACAGGATGGTTGAAATAGCTCGATTGCTAGCGACCAGTTCTGGCGTGTTTGCTACCAATAGCTCTCAACAGTCTCAGCTTGTCACATTTTAAAATGCAGGTTTCTTCCCTGCACCAGATCTTTGCAGGATTGTCTCATTATCATCTCTCAGGTTATCTGTTGTTTTCCCAACCTTTTCTTTAGTGAGCTCAGTGGAGTCTTCGACCATGACACTCGATCCGTCTCCGCTCTTCTGTCGCCCTCCTGTCCCTCTAGCTCCTCTCGCTGTGATAATTAGTTACACTCGTGACTGTTGCTATAGGGTTTAGCAGTACTTTACATCTGCGCAAGTGTGTCGCCACATGTTTTTATTCCACTCCTGTTATTTTTAGCTTGCCCTCAATTGAATTATAATGGGACAATGCTGCCTGTTTGTGTGTCAGAGGCCATATATTAAACCAGAAAACATTCCCATGGAGGCGTGATATCGTAAGTTTGAGTGAATTCAAACAGCGACAAGCCTGGGTGGCTCTGCAGCACTCAGAGTTTCCATGAGCACTCACACAAGTCAGCGAGATAAGATAACGCGCCCCAGACCTGCAACGCCGAGTCTCGAGAAGTGGAACAAATGGAATTTTGGAACATGAATTATAATTCAGCTGTGAAGCATCTGTATGGGAAGTAGATATTAAAGCAATTATAAGCCTCTTGAATGAGTCAGAAGCCAGTTTCGTTTATTTTCAGACGGAGGTGAATGCTCAGTGTATCGCTCACCAGGGTTGGTTTAACGAAGTATCACATCTCCATTTCTACACTGTGGCAATGACATTGTATGAAGTGCAAATCTCATCGGCTGCATGAGAGCGGCGCGGCGGCGTTGCCCACTCTGCAGGCCGAGGGGTAATACGCTGACACAGAACTCCGTGGGCCACGTTTAATCTTACCTGGAATCTCAATCGGGAAGGCAGAAGCTTGATGATCCCGGCGAAGGTCGCAGCTGCGTGCATGCCACAGTGGTGGACCGGGGGGGTGGTGGGGCAGCGTCCATCAGTGGGCAGAGCTGAGGACAACAGCGTTTGCTTTGAACTGGCGTGCATTCGCAGAGGATTTCCACGCTCGGTGACACGCATGTACATGATCTCATGTCTGCTAAGCTGCAGCGCGTTTGTGGTTTTGCTGTCTGGTGTATTTAAGTGGTGATGAAATAATAAATAAATAGATCCTGGCTAACTGGGGGAGGCGGAGTCTCGTCAAGGAGCTGCTTTGGAAGAGATGTTTAAATTGTGATTTATTAGAGGAAAATGAAACCCAGAACTTAGCTGCAGCGTAACAACAGGCTTCACACACACACACACACACACACACCTGCATGTGACTATTTAACATACAGCTGTTATTTCATTGCTTCGCTTTAAGAGGTCAGTGACATCCCAGGTCAGAGTTGAAACCATTTGAACTTCAAGATTCCGGCAGCTTTCCAATTTCTGACTGTGTCCTGCTAAAGAAAGCTTTTGAGTCCTTTGATAGTGGGAGTAGCACGTGTTCACACTAGTACATAGTCACTAGGCCTTCATAGTCCACACTCAGTAGTGTAATTTTTGCACAGTAAATTCGTAACTAAATCCAAGATTGGTCGCTTGCTTCCAAACTGATCAGCAAATGGCCTCTTAAGAAAATGAGTGAAGCCTAAATCCTATGTATCATTAGATAATACGAAAAAGATATAAAAAGGTTTCTGATGAGCTTTCAAGCTGTCTGCAGGTAATTAAAGGTCTTTGATACGTGCGTTGATGTTTCAAATTTCACCTCTGCCGCTGTAATAAATAATCTGTCAATCAGTCTTGTTTGGTGGCCTGTCCCCATCTTAATGTGCCTCGAGAGGCACTTATACATTACCAGTTACTATTCTCAGGCTCAACATATCGTTTAATAACCTTCTAATTGCTGAGACCATGGGAATTGAACCTCCCCAATTTTAAAGACTATTTTTAAAAGCCCAACTAAACATACATTTAATACCAAATGAACGTATATCTCAAAGTAAGACTGAACTTTGGAGAGTAAACACTTTCCTTGTGTTAAACTACTCTCTCCAAAGAGTATTTGTGGTTTTCTTGGACCTGTTCGTGCATTTTTCTCATTTAGTTGGCAGTTTACGATACGAGTCTCACAGCATGAAGTCATCAGGAGGATGTTGGAGTTGAGTCCTACGCCAAAGTGCAAAGCTGAGGAAATCTGAGTGGACACGAACATGCGTGCGCTCTACGTTCCCCTCTCGGTCGTTTCAATCAGGCAGCTGGGACGCGCCACAATCTGTATCAATTTACACCTTATTTAATTCCAGGCAACGTGTACAGTGAAACATTCACCGCAGGAGCCCGACGTGTGATACGTTTCCAGCCACTATCGAACAAAACACTTTTCCATGATGACGAAAGGAGGCGGATGTTTATGAATTCAACTTTCATCAGGATGAAAGTTTAGCTTTGTGCTAATGACTCGGAATGCTGCTACATTTGTCTGCTTTCCGTCCCGTCATGTTTTCTAGACTCATCTTCTTGCAGACCTCTTGTTCTTTGCAAGAAAGTTAGGCAGGAATGTGGCTAGCGTTCAAATATTTGAGTAGAGAAACGACACGAAGGTGTGGTTATGGTGGCAGTTTTTTACATTTATAGAATTCGTTTTTACACATAATTATAGAATTAATGCTTCCTAGTGCAGTGGTCATTAAACATTTTTGTACCCTAAACACGTAAAGTCTGTTCCACCATATTCAGCTGACGCAGCCAACAGGTTTTATTTGTTTAGCAGTTGTAGCTCTGCTCGCTGACAGTTCAGGTGTGGGTCAAGGGCAGTTCACTCACACACACACGCACACACACACGCACACACACACACACACCCTCAGGCAGAACTGAATCCAACTCTTGGAAATACTAATAATGTAGAACTTGCTCTGCAACATCACAGCCTTGAGCAAGAAATGAGGTAGCTGGGATTAGGGTGAGGATGAGGATTATTCTGGCAAACAAACAGGCAACAATACTGGTGCTGTATAGGACATGCAGTGTTGAATTTGGATGTCATAAGTTGCTTTACTAGACCAAGAGATGTGGAGAACCTAGCAGAGACGCAGGTAATCTGTAATGACAGAGTTTAGCAGTTTAGTCGTCTGAACAAACCTTTGGAAGATCAAAGATCAATTATTAGTAATAAACAGGAGAGGTTCTGTGGAAGAAGACTAAATGGGGATTTGAAGCTATCAAGGACTATAAATCCTGATGATTCTCATGTAGCAGATGTTCCTGAGGTTGAAAGAGGCATCCTGATGAATCAGATCGTCACAAGCGAGAGCTTCCCTGCAGAAGATGCTGCAGCTGATCTGCTGTCGAATCTACACGTCACCCCTCATTACTGGTGTAGGTTGCTTATATGTGCGCTCCTGCGTGCACATACTATCACAGAGGCACCACTGAGATCCAATATTACCCGTGGCAAGTTGCAGAGCCACACTTGTGAGGTGTTTAATCAGTAACCACGAGAGGAATCTGCTGCATTAGGCACATGGAGACAACTTCTCTTGACCTGCTGAAAGGCTCCGTTGCATGTTCACTTCTGCCCACCAATGACATGGATGATATGTGTGAATGGGTCAGGGTCTTTCAGAGACAGGCCATGTTGACAGGAAAGACAGTTCCTGGTGCTAATGGAGATGCCTTCCTCAACCACAACCACAGAGAGCGAGGGGGCGAGGCTCACGTTCGAGCTCCCCCCATTCAGAGGAAAAACCCCAGAAGGATCATAAACATCTACAGTAATTATTCTCATATAATGGGAAGTTCCCGATGGTCAGATTCACTTGGAACACAATTCATGCATGTGATGATAAACCGAACCCAGAGATAGATGTACATTAAACCGACCTAACACCTGGGAGGTGTTAACACACGTCTGCATTTCATAAACTCTCATTTTGGCCTTTCAGGACCGTAAATCCTTAAAGCAGACAATAAACTATTTTAAAACTTTATTTGTTGGCCTGCAACAACTAATAACTTCTTTTCCTCAGACATGTTTGTATAATAAAATCATGAAAGAAAAGTACAACTATGTGAAAAGCTCTGATCCAAAAAGAGGGCAGGATGGTTTCTATACTGAGAAGGTCTATATGAAGCTGGTTATGCAAAAGTGAGGTCTGAAGTCCTGCCCTGGTTATAAATCAGAAATGTTTAGGATGTGGCCGCGGCCACCAAGGCCTCCCTGTAAACTCTCATGACAGGTGGGGAGAAGACGAGGCCATAAATCACGCTGACACACCTCACTGATGAGGTGCTTTACAGGAGCAACATCCCTTCAGTCTGGACTCTGGTCAACAAGCCGTCAATTTCACCTCGTCTTTACGACAAAAAGATGATTTAACTTCACACAACAGATGAAAAGACCCACCACAACAGCTAGATCTACTGTCAGTAAAGCTACCAAGGCAGAAAGCATGTGAACTACAAGGCTGAGGGGCAAAAACAACATCATTGAAATCATCTAAATAAATTAAGTTCATGTTGGTCTTGAAAAAATGAAAATGGCTGGAAGGTCCAGTGTATTTATAGTACAAGAGACATAAAAAAAAGTGCAGGATTTTGTTTATACAGTCTGGGGAGCTGACATAAACCTCACATTCCACTGTGTGTGTGTGTGTGTGTGTGTGTCTGTGTGTGTGTGTGTGTTCCCTCACATCTCTAATTGTGGAATAAACTGAGACCCTAAAAACCTCCCTGGTTCTCTGTGGGCTTTAAAGAGAAAGTTAATGGCAAATATCATTTTAAAAGGGGTTGAATCAACATTACACCACATGGTAAAGGTCGACCAGACTGACCTGCTGAATGCTGCTAAACCAACTGCATGTTTGCGTGAAGCCTGACGTGCGGGTGCGGTCCGGCCTGGGCGGGGGTGAGACCGAACTCCTGTCTCCGTGCACCTTTAATCACTGTAGAGCAAACAGAACAGTCAGATGATTAAAGGTGGAGACCTACAGGTCTGACAACGGTTGCGTAAAGTTTGCTTTCGGCCGCGCTCGGCTTCATTCCTTCCTCCTCTCCGGCTCTTTTCGCCGTATTGTGAGCCGAGTTATCGCCCAGTCACGCGTCCCACCCACCGGCCACCGCTGCGTATAAATGAGCTGCGGTGGCCTCCAGCAGTTTACCCCCCCCTCCGGCCTGCGGGACAAACTCTGCGGCTTCTCTCTTCTGCGGGGAATATTGCGCATTTGCGCCTGCCTCTGCGTTGTGCTTTCACTGTCACACGGGCGGGGTGTGCGCGATCCGAGAGGGCTTCAGCTGTCACGGAAAACAGGTAACTTTTAACACCGCACCGCACCGCACCGCACCGCACCGCACCGCACGGACAGGCTCCGCAAACCCGCACAGGCCACGCACGCTGTCACTTCTTGCTTCCTTCATCCCGTTATTCCTCCAGTTCCTCCGCCGTTTTACAGGATTTATTTCCGGGTACTTAAACGCGTCTGCAACCACAGAGATGGCGAATATTATATCAAGTGTGGTTTATTTGGCCATTTAACAGTCTGGGCGTGTTCATGGGAGTGTTTCCAGCATTTGTCATGTTAAAAACAACGGATCATTTTATCAAGAGTGGAAATGGTACGGAAGCCCCAGATGGTCATTATTACTAATGCATATTTACCCCCCCCAACTTCAACAGTGTTTTACAGCATGAAAATGTTATTTTCACATGTGTGTAGCTGTTGTTTCTCTTCTGTTTCGATGGATTGTTATCTACTTTTCTACTTTACCACTAATGCAAGTTGTCTTACGCCCTTCGTCCTTTACAGGAAACCTTTCAGGCATGGCAGCCATCAGCGGTTCAAACACAGCTTTTGCCTTGGAGCTGCTTCGCACTCTGAGCCAAGGAAATCCCAGCGGGAACATCTTTGTCTCCCCACTGAGCATCAGCTCAGCCCTGGCGATGGTTTATCTGGGAGCTAAAGGGGAGACGGCGGCTCAGATGGCCCAGGTAGGAACTCCTGGCCCTTTATCACATGATAGATGATGAGTAAAAGCTGTAAACTGCAGGAACTGCTCTGCTAGTTTACACTAAAGACGTTGGAGGTCCAAAGGTCGGTTGCCTGATGATCTAATGACTTTTGTTCAGGTGGAGTCAAATGAATGTGAACCTTGAACTCATTAATGACACACACTTGTAGACACACGTTCACGGAACCTGTTCAGCTGATATAAAGTAGCCTGTTAACTTGTGTGTTGCTCAAGATTCACTTTAAATTAATGATGTCCTGGTTGATGAGACAGCCTCAAAATGAATAAATGACTCAACAAAGCTGTACACACGGGGCACAACAAGCACAAAAAGCAGAACAATGGGTAAACTTGTGTGAAGCACTGACCAACAGAAGGTTTAGTAACACCAAAATGGACTCAAATGGTAGAATTGAATCATTACAGTGGGATAAATCTGATTTTCCATGTCTCCAGGCTCTCTCGTTCAGCTCCGGTAAAGATGTCCACGCAGATTTCCAGACGCTCAACGGCGAAATCAACTCGCCATCTGCGTCGTACACTCTGAAACTAGCCAACCGACTTTATGGAGAAAGCACCGCCAACTTCCTCTCAGTGGGTTCTGGATTTACACCCATCACGAACTGCCAGGAACCAAACGGTGTATTTGATTGGATTGATTTCCTCTGGGATTTCAGGAATTCCTCGACGCCACACAGAAGTACTACCATGCTGACCTGAAGGCCATTGATTTCATCGGGGCCCCAGAGGAGTGCAGAGCAGAGATCAACAGTTGGGTTGAGGAGCAAACAGAGAGTGAGAAGTTCCACCTTAGGTTCCACCACTGTCCTGAACAAATACCACTTTTAACCCTCCTATTTGAGAGGTCTCAATCACTGTTTCTGTCCTGTGTGTGTTGCCTTTCAGATAAGATTAAAGATCTTCTGAAGCCAGGAACAGTCAGCACGATGACAAGATTGGCTCTGGTTAATGCTATCTACTTCAAAGGGAACTGGATGAATCGCTTCGATGAGGCAAATACCAAAGAAATGCCTTTTAAAGTCAACCAGGTAACGAGCTCAGCCTGTAAATTCAGAAGCTCTTGATCTCCCCCTGGTGGCTGTATGTAGTACAGGTCACAAGGAACAGCAGAGAAATCAGCTCATCCTTAAAAGAAGTGTAATTTACAAAAGCAAGATTATCAAGCATTCAAAATATGATGGCAGCTGTAGGGCCATGACCTTTGAGGTCTGGAAAGCAGTCCACCAGCTGTGCAAACGTGACATTTTTAACATTATATACAGTCTCCGTTCAATTCTTTTAGTGGAATTAAATTTATTGTGCTTTGCTGGTATGATAGAATGAGAGCAAGCCTGTCCAGATGATGTACCAGATGAAGAAGCTGCCCTACAACTACATCCCTGAACACGGTGTGCAGATCCTGGAGCTGCCGTATGTGGAGGAGGAGCTCAGCATGTTCATCCTGCTGCCCGAGGAGACCACAGATGGCCCGAGCCCTCTGCTGAAGGTGCAAGATGTGAAAACAAAAGACAGGTTTTTCCTTTTTAGAAAAAAAAAAAGTGTTTCAATTTGCAAAGCTGACTTGATGCCGATGTTTCTGAGGTTTTCCTGCTAGGACTTTGGGGTGTGTAATGACAAGCAGCTAAATAGCACATTTTTATGAAATATGTTTTACTTTAAATACAATGAATATGTTGTTGCAGCTGGAAAACGAGCTGACACGGGAGAAGCTTGATGAATGGACCAACAGGGAGAACATGGATGTCCACTCTGAAGTCCTCGTTCACCTGCCCAAATTCAAACTTGAGGAAGACTACGAAATGAACGAGGCTCTGGCCAAACTGGGCATGACAGATGTGTTCTGCGCAGCCAAGGCCGACTTGTCTGGTATGAACGGTGATGGAGGACTGTTCCTGTCTACGGTGGCCCATAAGGCTTTTGTGGAGGTGAATGAGGAAGGGACGGAGGCAGCCGCAGCCACAGCGGGCATGGTAGCGTTCTGTATGCTCAGGGAGGAACACTTCACCGCTGACCACCCCTTCCTCTTCTTCATCAGACACAATAAGACCAAGTCCATCCTCTTCCTCGGCAGATACTCATCTCCACAGTAGATGAAGTATGGGGCCATTTGTGAAACAAATAAAGTATTTTAAAACCCTGAAACAAAGTATCTTTCTCCCTGTTAATAGTCAAACATCTTGAATTGGATGCTATTTGTTTTAGTTTAGGCCACCAAGTGGGAATTAACAAACATAATTTATGAAATAAAAAATCATTTGGCACCAATTCCTGTAGTGCACCACCATCACTTGAAATATTCCACAATTTGGGGATTTTAGAAGGTTCGATCTACAACCAGGTGGTAAATGTTTTAAGGTCTCTTTGCAGTTCGTTTGGGTAAATGAGTTGGTTACAATGCTTAAAAAAGCTGCTAGGCAACTGTGGTTGGGTGTATCTCAGTGCAGGATATGGAACTTGTTTGCCTTCTGAAACGGCAAGCCCATTGTATAACAATTAGGTACATTCATACTGACATATTTACAATAGTTGTCATCCAGTTCATAGGCCAATGTGGGCAAATGCAACACCAGCCCCTGAAAACACCAAATATTAAGGATAAAAGTGAAGCCTATGCTCTTTGGACAATTGAAGCTCCCTCAGTCAAAATATAATCATCAGGGCCCAGTATTTCAAAACTCCAAATCCAGATCAAAATTATCCGGATTTGTAAATCCCCCTATCCTGGTCTGTGGATCATAATAATCTATCCCAGTTTTTCAAAACCTTGCATGATAGGATCAAAATGATTATGATTCACCTGGACAGGGATTTCCAAAGCCGTCCCTCCCACTGGATCATTGCCAGGAAACAGGAAGTGATGTGTTTAAAAACAAAATAAAGCGCCATGTGTCAAACTAAAAGTCACATTTTATTTAAAGATTTTACCACTATCTACTTAGATGTCAATGTTATAACTTTAAAATAGTAACTCATGTTACAATAAATCAATATAATTTTCAACAAATCGATCCTGAATATTTTATTAAAAAAACAAAATCAAACAAAATCAAAATTTCAAAAACAATATACGAATCATGACTTTTTACTCATGTCTTTTTCCAAAGTGAAATCAAAGTGTATTATGTTGAAATTGTCCCATTCTTTATGAAAAATACAAACTAACCATGGCACTTCTGACTGCTCTCCCAGCTGGTTCGTCAGTTTGATGTGGTTGTGGTGCCTCTATCAGACCTTCTGGAAGTGGAACGTCGTCCTCCTCCACGGGCACTCTTCTTTTTTGTGCTATTTTGTGCAACACAATACATGCACAAATAATATTGCAGGCTTCTTTGGGCTCCACACGGAGATAATTAAGGCAGGCAAATCTCCGTTTAAGTATACCACTGATGCGCTCAATTGTCCCCCTTGTAGATGTATGAGCATAGTTGAAATCTTGTTGTGAGTTGCTTGTGACTGTTGCAAAAGGTGTCAGCCAATGAAGAAGAGGATAACCTGTCACCAAGGAGGATTCCATCTGGAGTTTATACTATGGCGCCCCTTCCTGTTTACAAATTCCCACTCTTTCACGAGGGGCTTAAATGTGTATATGTGTGCAGTCTATCACACCAATAGTGTTCGGCATCCCTGTGATGGAAAAGAACTGTTTTTTGTTTTGTGAAATTTCTTCATACTCATATTTAATAAACTTGAAAGAGCTCTTGCCACAGAATGCACCACGCATCCCACTGTTGATTTTGTGACTCCAATGCTATCTGCAATAACTTCAAAAAATGATCCACTTGCAAAAAAACGAAGAGCAATCAACACCTGTTCCTCCACAGTCAAGCCATGGCTCCTCACTGTTGGTCTTTGAAGATGAGGGCGAAGAACATCACATAAATAAATAATATCCTGTGTTCCGAAACGATATCTTGAATAAAGTTCTTCATCAGAGTACCGCAGAAGTAAATTTGGTCGTTCAGTATATTGCCGAGGCTTGTATTGCCTCTGACGTTGTTGCATCACATGCACGAGTGCTGTCATTTTGCTCAATCTATTTGCTACTAACCCCTTTTTAGCCAAACCCATGTCCCACCACACCTGATTTTAACGATCCCTCATGGTAGTCTAGAGAGCCAGCCTGGGTGAGACTTACAATCAGACAACATGGAGGGCAAGACCGAAGGAGGTCACTCCTCTGCGACTGAAACAAATGCACTGCTTGAAGGTGTGCGTGAAAATTATCATGTGCTATTTGGCAATTTCAGCAGTCAAAATAAAAAACAAAAAATGAAATATGGGAGAAGATAACAGAACTGGATAATGCCACCGGTGGAGGCCAACGCAGATCTGTGGATCAGGTCACATTGAGATGGAAAAATCTCAAACAAAAAGCTACTAAAGACCACTCAGAGGCCAAAACGACTCCAACAGGCAATAAACCTGCCAAACGTGGCGAGTTTACTGATGTGGTTCTGGATATTATTGGTGGAGGGGATTCTCAAGCTTTACATGGGATTGTACCCTGTGATGTGGGAGAGTCTATTGGCTCCCAGGGGCCACTCAATCTGTCAAGCGATGGGACAAGCACCCTTACCTTTTGTTGAGTCCGATCAACCTGAACTGTCCACCAGCCAGACCTTGACCCAAGCTGCTGATGTGGTGAGGGTTACACCATCACCACATCCACCACCCTTGACGTGCCGGGGCAAAAGGCCAAAGAGTCATACACAGGATCGTCCCTGAAAGTTGAAACAGAGCGAGCGCAACAGCAGCTCGTCCTCACCAATGAACCGATTAATTTAACAAACTTGAAACAAGAACAGGTGAAACTGCAAATTAAATTGCTTGAAAAACAATTAATGTGAATCACTTTACAGAAAAGTTATTTATTTTGTGGTTCAATGGAATTCTGAGAGCAAGTTTTCAGTTCTTTTTTGATTTTAACGGTCATATTTTTGTTACAATAAATGCTGTCTTGCAAAATCTATATGTTTATTTTGGTACATCACTATATTTCAAAAAGCTTATTTCTATTTTACAACTTGAAGCATAATAGTCCCTTTTTATATGTAATGTAAAATCACACTAGTATTTGTGTGACACACATGCTAACAAAATGCTTTAAAATGACAAGACTGTTGTGATCAACTATATAATTTTGATTTTTAGTGTTTGAAGTCATATTGTGATGAGAATGACTTAAAATAACTTTCTTCGAGACAACATTTGTGAGAAATTACTATTTTTCATACATAGGATTATTTCCAAATCCACCTCTGAGGTGAGATCATCATAATCTTGATTTTCAGGATCAAAATGATCCGTATTTTTGACCAAAGTTCTGAAATACCCAAATGTGGCAAAAATCTGGATTTTTGGCAGGATTGGATTCACAAATCCAGATTGAAATCTTCAGGATAAATTCTGCATTGAAATACCCGATTTTGGATCAGATCAGAGAAAAATCCAATCCACCTGGATTAATCCTTTAGGATTATTTCTGAAATACTGGGCCCTGTTCCTTGGACCACTTGGCCAACATTTCCTGTAAATTTGATTAAAATGAACTAACAGACAGGCGCCAGCCTTAACTACAAGGGTCGGCCCAATTTGGATGCCTTTGTCTATTTCATGAAGCACTACCAGTGAGAATATTCTTTAGACGTAAAAGCAAAAGCTCTAAATAGGATCAAATGCTGCGGGGAAGAAAAAGTACATTCGCAAACTAGTGGAAAAGAGACTCTAGGAACTTGCATTGCCAGTGTGAAGCGCCGGGCTCTAAAAAAGATCGAGCCACTAAATAAATATTTATTTTGAAAGGCAGAACCGGAAATCCGCCATACGCTTCCTTTAACGTGTTAATAAAAGGCTCTTCTGTCCTCCCGTTACTTCATGTTGCTGAACAGTTTAAGATAGTAGATCCGACTCTTCATACGTTTTTAGATTGGACTTTTAAAGTCGTGCTGTTATGTGCTGTACTTGCGGAATCCAGTTAATCTAATAAGCGGTGTTTGGTGTTTGTTGTCTATATTTGCGCTGACATCCATCTTGGTCGCTGGCAGGTCCTCTGGCAACGCCACAATTTGGACACTTTGACTACCTGGACTGTCAGACGGTGGACAAGCGATCAATCCGGAAGAAGAGGTGAGATAAGTTACAGGCGTGCAGGATTAATGGCGAATTCTAAATCAGAAACTCGGTGAGCGTGGAAGCTTTTGCATTTATTTGCAAAAGTGTGTCGTTCGGGATGTTTGTTAGAAGACACAAGTTAGCTGCCAATTGTCCTAAAGGTTGAGCATCATCAGGAATGTCTGTACGGGAATGGGAAATTCAACAGAACTTTTTAAAAGACCCAATAACCGGATTGATTTGATGCTCTTGTGCAGCCTCAGTAAATGGAAATGTGCATCCTTTTACGTGGGAGGTGTGTGAAGCCCACAAGCCCAAACTGATTTGTTCTGTTAGTTGAGCTGCTTTTTCTGTCCAGTATCTGAATTATTACATGTCTATTCCAAAAATCCCTCAAATGTATTGTGTATTTTTTCCACACATGCTTAATGCAAAATCACAATTATTACCTAATGGAGTGTCAGAATAAATTGAAAAGACATAAATGATTCGAATATATTAAGAGTTTAAATTTTAATTTGTCAAATCTATCAGTCATTCAAACTGTGAATGTTGTGGCCACTGCTTGAGCAGTTCAAACATGATAAAGTTGTTAAACTTCTACCTGCTGAGCCTGTTGGACAGCATTATATGCCAGGTTATCTTCTATTTTTATCGACCAGTCATGCACACTGGCATATTTTTTTATTCCAGATGAGCTCTCAGGATAACCAGAAACCATGGAGGGTGTTGGTGACTGGAGGATCTGGCATGGTGGGAAAGGGCCTCCAGTGTGTGGTGAAAGAGATGAGGGGAGCCAAGGAAGGGGAGGAGTGGTTATTCCTTTCCTCCAAAGATATCAATCTATTGTAAGGTTATAGCATGCAAACAAAACACTGCTGACACACCCAGCTTAGAGGCTGCCTGAACACTAACTCGGTTATTGAATTCTGCACTCAGGAATTTGGAGAATACACGAGAAGTCTTTGAAAAGTTTCAGCCAACCCACGTTATCCACCTTGCTGCTATGGTTGGAGGACTTTTCATGAACATGAGACAGAACCTGGACTTCCTGGTATGAATCACTATACATGACCATAGTTTTCAGTCGGTAGGTTCCACTGTGACACTAAAGGGCACTAGAATAAAAGATTCACATGCTTTGCTTTGACCTGCTGAATGTCAGATCTTGTGTGTTGATGGCTTCATCTCCTCTAGAGAAACAATCTCACCATCAATGACAATGTGCTGCTGGCATCACATGAAATTGGTGTGACCAAGGTGGTCTCCTGCCTCTCCACCTGCATCTTCCCTCATGAGGCCCCCTTCCCCCTTGACGAGTCGATGGTAAAACAACCACGTGGCTGCAGCTTGTTGCAAAGCATCTGTAAATACGTGACAAACATTTTCTCTGTGTTAAAGATCCTGTTAGGGCCACCACATGATTCAAACTATGGATATGCCTACGCAAAGAGAATGGTTGCTGTCCTTAACAGGTAGAAACGCTGATTTTTAGTAAATTTGCCAGCTGGGAGAGTCTTTTCTATATAGCTGTGTGTGTTTTGCAGGGGTTATTACGAGCAGCACGGACGGCGCTACACGGCTGTGATCCCTACCAACGTGTTTGGTCCTCATGACAACTTCAACTTGGCAGATGGTCACGTGCTGTCGGGCCTCATACACAAAACCTACATCGCCAAGAGTGAGTCATATTGTTGTTTCCACTTGAAACAAATCTGTCTTCACATGGGAGAATAAATACTGTTTTATCCTGTTAAAATACAGGGAGATGCTGATGCTAAACCAGTTCTGAACTGGAACACTTGAGTTAAGGGTCTGGATCACTACAATATCACTCACATCTTCTGTTCCTATCATTTAGGGGACAAAACTCCCCTGGATGTCTGGGGTTCCGGCACCCCGAGGAGACAGTTCATATACTCTGTGGACCTGGCTCGTCTCATTCTGTGGTCCTTGAGAGATTATGATGAGATTGATCCAGTCATCCTGTGCGGTGAGACTTTGTCCTTCGTAGCTTCGTATCTTTAGAGTTCACCAGTTCAATTACTTTAAACTGGTTGCAGGTGATGATGAAGCTGAGGTGTCCATCAAAGAGGCAGCAGAGGCTGTGAAGAAAGCCATGGACTTTGATGGAGAAATCGTTGTATCCTTTCACTCTGCTACATTAAAGCAGTGTTTTAATCTGAGAGATCCTTATATCCAACTGCTGGCAAACAAGCTGCAGCACAAATGCAGAATGACTTGAGAGCGCCAGCAAATGGGACTTTCATGTCATTTCCTTAACTGGTGACCTCAAGTTTGACAAGAGCAAAGCAGACGGTGTGTTCAAGAAGACGGCCAGCAATGCAAAGCTGCGCAAATACCTGCCCGACTTCAAATTCACGCCCTTCGATCAAGGTGAGAGGCCCAATTTATGAGTTTGGACAGTTTGTGAGTTTGGCTTCATGTTTGACCTCATTGCTCCTGATCTTACCTGCAGCTTTAAAGGAAACCTGCGACTGGTTTGTAGCCAACTACGACTCGGCTCGGAAGTGAACCCTTTTCTCAAAACCAGCGGTACAGTCTGCCGTTCAGGAGCTGCTGTGATGGCCATCAGGACGTTGATGGGTTCCTCTTCCTGTTGCAGGTTCTACGCTGCAGGGGTTTGAATAAATAAGTTTTTTTAAAAAAAGCTCAGATTTAATCTGTGGTGGCTCGGTCTGAAATTCATTCAGCAGTTCTCTAGATTTTATTACTTGGATTTAAATACTGTTCGGTTCAAACGACCTAAGACATGAGAGAAACACATGAGGCAAAGACAACAGTTTTGAATTTTACTTGCAAGGAGAATGGAGAGATGTGCTCAGTTCCAGATCTCCAACTCGTTCTGACGCACAACTTCCGCCATCCTTCTTTTATTGAAATTAGGAGGTCCCTAGTTACACAGAATTCAAATGTGTCTAAGTGAGGGGGAAACACAAGATAGCAGGTCCCAAACAAAGCAAAAGACTGTAAATCATAATGGTGAGAACAGCTCTATCTCCAGTCAGTGTCACTTCCCCACAGCAGCTGCATTTCTGTCGCCCTTGACCAGAGAAGTACGAGTTCACACATCAAGCATCATGAACATTAAGTGTGAGTGTCAGTTTCAATTCAGTTCATCTTCAAAGGAAAGATGTTGTATAGTTGTTGTTAAGCGCCTATCTTAAAACACTGTGCACAGCTGTTGCTCATACCTTGGTTTTAGCTGGTTGAAGGTGTTCAAGATGGAGGCAAGTAGGTAAATAGGATGTAGGCAGAGGGAGAGAGGCAATGGCAGGCAGGCAAGCAAACAGAGGGGAAAAATGGCAGGCAGGCAAGCAGTGGTATAAATCCAAATTGTTTGTACTCCAAAATAAGGCTAAATAATCCAAATAAAAAGGCTCAACAAAAAAGGTCCGAATAAGTAAACTAAAGTGTTCGTTTCCTAATTTCAAAGGCTCTCACATTCCAAAGATACAAGGCTTAAGCGGTAAAAAACTATATCACTACTAACTATTCCTTCGTCTAACTGAGACTGACTGCCAAGGGAGGGGCAGCCATCTTTACTTGGTCATGTGACCAAAGCTTGTGTCAAAATAAACGTACGTGGCCTGAGGCCAAGAAATCTTAATCCAAGTATCTAAACTAAGGAAACTAAATTGGCTCTAACATTAAGCATTAGCAAATAATAAGAAACATTAAGTAATGAGAATCAATAAAACAAGAATAAAGAATATAACAAGGTAAAATACTGCGCCCACTGGTGAGCTCCTTCATGGACCCGCTGCAGTTCGCCTACCAGCCGAGCATCGGGATGGACCATGCCGTCATCTACCTCCTCCACACACCCCTCACTCACCTGGAGAAGGCTGGAAGCACTGTGAGGATCGTGTTTTTGGATTTTTCCAGTGCATTCAACACCATCCAGCCCAGGCTGCTGGGGGACAAACTGCAGGTAGCTGGAGTGGATCACCACCACCTTCTATGGCCAGTGTGAGACTACCATCCAAATACAGCATAAGAGCTGCCCTGCTGGTAGTTACAGGCCAAGGATAATCTTTCCGTGCTGCAGCGTTGTTTCTACCCAGGATGCTAGGTCTGCTAAGGCTGGTGAAAGGAATTGTCACGGTTGTGCTTGCATTTGATGGGAGACACACCTGTGGTGCTATAGAAGGAATGCTGCTGCAGTCACATTGGTCCTTTAGGTGGTTATTTACACTTTGCTTGCAATGCCATATTTTGGTAACGTTCAATTTTAGACCTGGGGGTTTCCAGAGGTACCATACAAATAAAAACATTCATATGAAGAAAATAGACACTCCCAAATATTTAATTGCACTCTGTAGCCACTTGGGAGTCATTTAAACTTATTTGGTTTCAACTGATTTGGAGGCTTAGTATAACTATTATGTTTGTCAGGAACACTATGATCACAATTAGCACCGAGGCTAGTATACTACAGCCCCAGCCAATCTTCTGTATTTTTCTTTTTTTTTTTTGTATTACCTTTTGTATATTTTACCCGCTGCTGTCCTTGTGAAGTTTATGAAATCGGTACACTATTTATGGACATCAATAGACCATAACCTGTTGAAGTAGCCTCCCTAAGTGAGTCAGCGGCTCTGAAATCTTCACTGACTTTCGGGTCTACCTGGACTCTATTCGTCTAAGTCCACCCTATTATCAGACTTTGCATCACCTTCCCGGTCGGAGTTTTCAACAGCAATGACCTTCTTGCAATGAGTGAGGTGTACCCAGGTTGATCTTTCAGCTATTTTAGCAGCAGTAGGTGTAGACAAAAGGGTCCTTCCCACTTAGGTGAATACCAGTGTTTCTTTTTTACGCTTCTCACTAGGACCCAATCGCCCAGCTCCACCGGTTGGATTTTCTGTTGGGAGACAGAGGGCGTCTCAGTTTCATGACCTTGCTTCTGTTTTTCTAAATTTTTTCTCATGTAACGTTTATATAGAGCTTAGCCAAATCAACACATTGTGTCCACGGTCTCCCCGTCTCTTCCATGCATTTCTTCAGTCTGTTTTTAATAGTGCCATTAGTTCTTTCAACTAAGCCTGCGCTCTGAGGATGATAGGAGCAATGGTGTTTTAAGTCAATATGAAACATAACACTGATTATTTTAACAACTTGATTTACAAAATGAGTACCATTATCACAGTATTTTTTTCCTGGGATACCATATCTGGGTATGATATCTTTGCAGAGTGCTTTAGCAACTGTTAGCACATCTGGATTTTTTTGTTGGAAATAGTTCTATCCATTTTGAAAATGCATCTATTATGACTAGACAGTATTTTTGTCCCCTTCTTATTTAATTCTATGAAGTCCATATGTATAGTTTGGAATGGATATTGGGGAGCAGGAAATTTTCCTCTCCTTGGTCTCAGATTTCCTTGTGAATTGTGTCTTGCACATGTCAGACATGTTCTACAATTATTATTTTTTGAATAAGAATTAAATCCATAGGCTGTATAATGCTGCTGTATCTGTCCTACCATCCCTCCTGTTTAGACATGTGTTACACCATGGCTCAATATAGCAGCCTATTTACACAGACTTTCTGGTAGGACAGGTTTTCCTGCTGGTCAACTTCCTCAATTTCCAGGTTTGTCTGCAACTCCAGAATATCTGTAGTGCAGAGTTTTCCTGAAAAATTGAACTTTCTTCTCCACCTTTCCTGACTTATTTTCCCCGAACCTTCTGCATATCCTTCCACAAACTTTTCATCCCCCTCAAGTTCGACATCCTTTTTCTTCAACAGCGGCATTTTGTACTATGTGGTCTCACAGAAAAGTTCTCTGGTATCTTAAGTCACTTTGAGGCGGCCTGCTGTGGCTACGATCTTTCCTGAGGTTCAGCCTCACCCACTGGACCCTTCAGGTGTGTTGGAATCCGGCTCGAAGGACCAAAATGTTCGGTTCAAATGACCTAAAACATGAGAGAAACAAATGAGGCAAAGACAACAGTTTTGAATTTTACTTGCAAGGAGAACAGAGAGATGTGCTCAGTTCCAGATCTCCAACTCGTTCTGACGCACAACTTCCGCCATCCTTCTTTTATTGAAATTAGGAGGTCCCTCGTTACACAGAATTCAAATGTGTCTAAGGGAGGGGGAAACACAAGATAGCAGGTCCCAAACAAAGCAAAAGACTGTAAATCATAATGGTGAGATTATACGTAGGTCTTCACTGATTTGATTACCTTAGAGACATTTACAAAAAGTAGCACTCAGCTTGTGCAGTGCAGACGGGGCCTGAAGTGGCCCACAACCAACTAACGTGGAGATTTCAGGCCTTATCAGGGTGAACGTACGAGGAGTGTCCTCCCTCGTGGACTCTGCAGTACTCCTGTCCAGGCACAGCTCTCTTCTTACAAGCTTTGCCAGTTTTTGTGATTCCATATCGCAAGGTCACGCGAGTCGTTCACAGATATACTTATACTTATATAAAATATATACTATATAGATCCCCCCCAGGTTTCTCAGAGGGATGTCATCAAACAAGACCTGGAAAATCCCCCAAAATATATACTTAAAGAAAATAAAATAATAAATTAATCTATATCTGTTCTTATTTACTTCCAGCATAAAACACAATTCAACTGAACTGGTAATCAGGGTGGCTGATGTCTGCCAGGTTAGATTTCTAGAAATATGAAGGTCACGGTATTGAAAGCTTACAAGACAAGAAGACTGAATTGGGGATGTGGCAAGCAGGTTATTCCTGACAAACTACCTGTGACGCAGGCCTGGGAGTTGACGAATTACAGGAAACACTTTTCATAAACATGGACTCTGGTTTCCACTGTCTGTGAGGAGGTGAAACTGCAGATATGGCAAAATCACCTGTGTGTGAAAGCACAAGTCAAACCAAAACCAAATAACTATTCTAACCGGAGGATGAAGTTTTGACAGTCAAACCTGAGCCAAAGCTGTCCTGATGAGACAGGTTGTCCTGCTCCATGAAACCATCCAATTCATCTCTGTGGGAATAAAGCAGCAGATCACATCAAGAACATTTCTGTTCCAGAGAAACTCATCTTTTACACATTTCCCCCTCAGTGTTTTACTTTTTGTTAATGGCCAATTTACAGGACAAGGATTAATACAGTAGTACAAACATGTTCATGTACACATGTACACATAAAACTGAACAGAATCTGAAACAGGTTCTGAAGGATCTGGCCACACACACACACAACTAAAACTTGTGTAAATACAGACATACGCACAGCTTATACAAACCCTCGAGCAAACAGCCACTATTTACACTAACTGCATTCATTTTCGTTTTTGACAAGTCCATTGAACACACCCTCTGCTTTGCTTTTGTCAAACTTGCACAGTTAAGTTCACTATTTTAAAATGGTGAAAGGCATAATTGTATTTCTATGGTCCCAGTTGTTTCACAGGCATCATCAGTGAGATACATTGATGCAGATTATTTTCAAAAATTACTTCTTTTTCCTCACAAAGCTTAAACGGAATCCTCCAGACTCACTTCTGTGGCGTAGAAGATGGTGGATATGACCAGAGGGAAGAAGCCTTCTGCTTCTGGGCCACAGCCCACAGCTGGTTCACAAACCAGTGACCTGCAAAAGTCACATGAACAAACTGAAATACGAGCCAGAAATGCTGCGATTGCATCCTCTTCGGGTTTGTACCCAGGGAGAGTGCGAGCAGCAGCAGGCTGAGGCTGCCGAGGTCCAGCGCCGGTTGCTGGTTCACCTCTGCTGCTGCGTTCAGAGGCACGCTGAGCAGCAACGCGGCCCGAGAGAACGCTGGACAGCGCAGGAAGGTCAGCAGGACGGCACACACCACAAAATAGCCTGCGTGTGCAATACATGTCCACATGGCTGTCAAGCTCAAGCCTGGAATTACAAGACACACAAAAGGTTTAAGAACATTGATGAAAATTTTACACAGTCAAACGTTGATTTGATCATCTCCAGAATTTAATGCTCCGAACTTTTTTATTTCATGGTATCATACAATATTTTTTTAATACAGTGGGACCTCTACTTACGAAATTAATTGGTTCCGGAAGTTGTTTCGTAACCTGAAAATTACGTAAGTAGAGACGCGTTTTCCATGTAAATGCCCTAATCCGTTACAAGCCCCCAAAAATTCGGACATAATTTTTTTTATAAATCATAAAATTGCATCAAAACATGTAACAAATACATGTTACAATTAGATTACCACACAATAAATGTAGGAATTCAGTGCAAGGCTTCTCCAGGAACAAAATTAACTTTATTACAGGCTAATCCTACATTAGCCGTCATTACGAGCAACGAACGTTAACACTTGTGGTAACACCGCCATCTCATGGACAAACATACGAACACCCACAACAAATAAAAGTTAAACGAAGGCGACGCTGGGCATGGTAGCGTTCTGTATGCTCAGGGAGGAACACTTCACCGCTGACCACCCCTTCCTCTTCTTCATCAGACACAATAAGACCAAGTCCATCCTCTTCCTCGGCAGATACTCATCTCCACAGTAGATGAAGTATGGGGCCATTTGTGAAACAAATAAAGTATTTTAAAACCCTGAAACAAAGTATCTTTCTCCCTGTTAATAGTCAAACATCTTGAATTGGATGCTATTTGTTTTAGTTTAGGCCACCAAGTGGGAATTAACAAACATAATTTATGAAATAAAAAATCATTTGGCACCAATTCCTGTAGTGCACCACCATCACTTGAAATATTCCACAATTTGGGGATTTTAGAAGGTTCGATGTACAACCAGGTGGTAAATGTTTTAAGGTCTCTTTGCAGTTCGTTTGGGTAAATGAGTTGGTTACAATGCTTAAAAAAGCTGCTAGGCAACTGTGGTTGGGTGTATCTCAGTGCAGGATATGGAACTTGTTTGCCGTCTGAAACGGCAAGCTCATTGTCAGAGTTGGATAACAATTAAGTACATTCATACTGACATATTTACAATAGTTGTCATCCAGTTCATAGGCCAATGTGGGCAAATGCAACACCAGCCCCTGAAAACACCAAATATTAAGAATAAAAGTGAAGCCTATGCTCTTTGGACAATCAAAGCTCCCTCAGTCAAAATGTAATCATCTGTTCCTTGGACCATTTGGCCAACATTTCCTGTAAATTTGATTCAAATGAACAGACAGACAGGCGCCAGCCTTAACTACAAGGGTCAGCCCAATTTGGATGCCTTTGTCTATTTCATGAAGCACTACCAGTGAGAATATTCTTTAGACGTAAAAGCAAAAGCTCTAAATAGGATCAAATGCTGCGGGGAAGAAAAAGTACATTCGCAAACTAGTGGAAAAGAGACTCTAGGACAGGGGTCACCAACACAGTGCCCGTGGGCACCAAGTCTCCCGCAATGACCACATGAGTCGCCCGCAAGCCTGTTCTAAAAATAGCAAAACTCGCAAGTGAGGTGCGTCTAAGAAAATTTTTACTACCGCTATTTTTTTAATCACACCTGCATTTACGTAGATTTCAAAATGACAACGGTGAGTGGATTGCAATTTTCTACCCCAAAAACACGGCAAAAAGAAGACAGCAAATTTATCATTTTCAAAGTGAATGGGAGGAAGAGTCATTTTTTACTACTGTGAAAGGAAGGTGTGTATGTTGCATAACTTTAAAAAACATGGTTCAACATAGTTTATGAATTGTTAAAATGGTTTAGTGGTTGAAAGGGTCTGGTGAAAACTCAACATTTTTTTTCTGATCAAATGTAGAAGTGATCAGATGAACAATTGCTGAGATTAAAAATAAAGTGTTGAATATTGATCTTTTCTTTTACCCACTCTAAGTTATTGACACACACACACACACAATTTGTTATTTTAGAGGAGTGTGTCAAGCGGTAGCCCTTCACATGACTCGGTACCCATGACTTAGCTCTTGGTTTCAAAAAAGTTGGTGACCCCTGCTCGAGGAACTTGCATTGCCAGTGTGAAGCGGCAGAACCGGAAATTCGCCATACGTTTCCTTTAACGCGCGACTTAAAGGCTCTTCTGTCCTCCCCTCACTTCCTATTGCTGAACAGCTTCAGGTAGGAGATGCAACTCTTCATACAGTTTTAGATTGGACTTTTAAAGTCGTGCTGTTATGTGCTGTACTTGCGGAATCCAGTTAATCTAATAAGCGGTGTTTGGTGTTTGTTGTCTATATTTGCGCTGACATCCATCTTGGTCGCTGGCAGGTCCTCTGGCAACGCCACAATTTGGACACTTTGACTACCTGGACTGTCAGACGGTGGACAAGCGATCAATCCGGAAGAAGAGGTGAGATAAGTTACAGGCGTGCAGGATTAATGGCGAATTCTAAATCAGAAACTCGGTGAGCGTGGAAGCTTTTGCATTTATTTGCAAAAGTGTGTCGTTCGGGATGTTTGTTAGAAGACACAAGTTAGCTGCCAATTGTCCTGAAGGTTGAGCATCATCAGGAATGTCTGTACGGGAATGGGAAATTCAACAGAACTTTTTAAAAGACCCAATAACCGGATTGATTTGATGCTCTTGTGCAGCCTCAGTAAATGGAAATGTGCATCCTTTTACGTGGGAGGTGTGTGAAGCCCACAAGCCCAAACTGATTTGTTCTGTTAGTTGAGCTGCTTTTTCTGTCCAGTATCAGAATTATTACATGTCTATTACAGAAATCCCTCAAATGTATTGTTTATTTTTTCCACACATGCTTAATGCAAGATCACAATAATTACCTAATGGAGTGTCAGAATAAATTGAAAAGACATAAATGATTCGAATATATTAAGAGTTTAAATTTTAATTTGTCAAATCTATCAGTCATTCAAACTGTGAATGTTGTGGCCACTGCTTGAGCAGTTCAAACATGATAAAGTTGTTAAACTTCTACCTGCTGAGCCTGTTGGACAGCATTACAGACCAGGTTATCTCCTATTTTTAACAACCTGTTATGCACACTAGCATATTTTCTATTCCAGATGAGCTCTCAGGATAACCAGAAACCGTGGAGGGTGTTGGTGACTGGAGGATCTGGCATAGTGGGAAAGGGCCTCCAGTGTGTGGTGAAAGAGATGGGGGGAGCCAAGGAAGGGGAGGAGTGGTTATTCCTTTCCTCCAAAGATATCAATCTATTGTAAGGTTATAGCATGCACTCATATGCAAATTAAAACACTGCTGACACACCCAGCTCAGAGGCTGCCTGAACACTCACTCTGTAATTAAATCCTGCACTCAGGAATTTGGAGAATACGCGAGAAGTCTTTGAAAAGTTTCAGCCAACCCACGTTATCCACCTTGGTGCTATGGTTGGAGGACTTTTCATGAACATGAGACAGAACCTGGACTTCCTGGTATGAATCACTATACATGACCATAGTTTTCAGTCAGTAGGTTCCACTGTGACACTAAAGGGCACTAGAATAAAAGATTCACATGCTTTGCTTTGACCTGCTGAATGTCAGATCTTGTGTGTTGATGGCTTCATCTCCTCTAGAGAAACAATCTCACCATCAATGACAATGTGCTGCTGGCATCACATGAAATTGGTGTGACCAAGGTGGTCTCCTGCCTCTCCACCTGCATCTTCCCTCATGAGGCCCCCTTCCCCTTTGACGAGTCGATGGTAAAACAACCACGTGGCTGCAGCTTGTTGCAAAGCATCTGTAAATACGTGACAAACATTTTCTCTGTGTTAAAGATCCTGTCAGGGCCACCACATGATTCAAACTACGGATATTCCTACGCAAAGAGAATGGTTGCTGTCCTTAACAGGTAGAAACGCTGATTTTTAGTAAATTTGCCAGCTGGGAGAGTCTTTTCTATATAGCTGTGTGTGTTTTGCAGGGGTTATTACGAGCAGCACGGACGGCGCTACACGGCTGTGATCCCTACCAACGTGTTTGGTCCTCATGACAACTTCAGCTTGGCAGATGGTCACGTGCTGTCGGGCCTCATACACAAAACCTACATCGCCAAGAGTGAGTCATAGTGTTGTTTCCAATTGAAACATGTCACAAATCTGTCTTCACATGGGAGAATAAATACTGTTTTATCCTGTTAAAATACAGGGAGATGCTGATGCTAAACCAGTTCTGTACTGGAACACTTGAGTTAAGGGTCTGGATCACTACAATATCACTCACATCTTCTGTTCCTATCATTTAGGGGACAAAACTCCCCTGGATGTCTGGGGTTCCGGCACCCCGAGGAGACAGTTCATATACACTGTGGACCTGGGTCGTCTCCTTCTGTGGTCCTTGAGAGATTATGATGAGATTGATCCGGTCATCCTGTGCGGTGAGACTTTGTCCTTCGTAGCTTCGTATCTTTAGAGTTCACCTGTTCATTTACTTTAAACTGGTTGCAGGTGAAGAATCTGAGGTGTCCATCAAAGAGGCAGCAGAGGCTGTGAAGAAAGCCATGGACTTTGATGGAGAAATCGTTGTATCCTTTCACTCTGCTACATTAAAGCAGTGTTTTAATCCGAGAGATCCTTATATCCAACTGCTGGCAAACAAGCTGCAGCACAAATGCAGAATGACTTGAGAGCGCCAGCAAATGGGACTTTCATGTCATTTCCTTAACTGGTGACCTCAAGTTTGACAAGAGCAAAGCAGAAGGTGTGTTCAAGAAGACGGCCAGCAATGCAAAGCTGCGCAAATACCTGCCCGACTTCAAATTCACGCCCTTCGATCAAGGTGAGAGGCCCAATTTGTGAGTTTGGACAGTTTGTGAGTTTGGCTTCATGTTTGACCTCATTGCTCCTGATCTTACCTGCAGCTTTAAAGGAAACCTGCGACTGGTTTGTAGCCAACTACGACTCGGCCCGGAAGTGAACCCTTTTCTAAAAACCAGCGGTACAGTCTGCCGTTCAGGAGCTGCTGTGATGGCCATCAGGACGTTGATGGGTTCCTCTTCCTGTTGCAGGTTCTACGCTGCAGGGGTTTGAATAAATAAATTTAAAAAAAAAAAAAAAAGCTCAGATTTAATCTGTGGTGGCTCAGTCTGAAATTCATTAAGCAGTTCTTGGAATTTTATTACTTGGATTTAAATACGTAGGGTTTATGGAATATTTTAACTTGGTTAAATCTTGATATACAACATGAAAATATAGAGGTGATTAGCTCTTTCAGGGAACATTCTTAATGTGTGGAAATCAACCAAATTTTAAATTTCATACTCCATGAAGGCAAATTCAGTACTTAAGATACAGAGATAATTTATTAATTTAAAAGCAAGATTATAAAATGAGACATTTACAAAAAATGCTTGTGCAGCGCAGACGGGGCCTGAAGTGGCCCACAACCAACTAACGTGGAGATTTCAGGCCTTATCAGGGTGAACGTACGAGGAGTGTCCTCCCTCGTGGACTCTGCAGTACTCCTGTCCAGGCACAGCTCTCTTCTTACAAGCTTTGCCAGTTTTTGTGATTCCATTGCACAGCTGACGGCCTGAAAAGGAGCTGAGCGGAGGGAAAATCCTTCAACGTTTCAAACTTGTGATGTGACATCTTAAATCTACCGTCCTGACCTGTTGCTGATGACCGACGACGTCGGACACGCACTTCGCGGGGGAATCGCAAAGTCACGCGAGTCGTTCACAGCATCAAAGATCCCCCCCAGGTTTCTCAGAGGGATGTCATCAAACAAGACCTGGAAAATCCCCCAAAACATATACTTAAAGAAAATAAAAATAAATCTATATCTGTTCTTATCTACTCCCAGCATAAAACACAATTAAATTGAACTGGTAAGGTTAAAAGACAAGAAGGCTGAACTGGGGATGTGGCAAGCAGGTTATTCCTGACAAACTACCTGTGACGCAGGCCTGGGAGTTGACGAATTACAGGAAACACTTTTCATAAACATGGACTCTGGTTTCCACTGTCTGTGAGGAGGTGAAACTGCAGATATGGCAAAATCACCTGTGTGTGAAAGCACAAGTCAAACCAAAACCAAATAACTATTCTAACCGGAGGATGAAGTTTTGACAGTCAAACCTGAGCCAAAGCTGTCCTGATGAGACAGGTTGTCCTGCTCCATGAAACCATCCAATTCATCTCTGTGGGAATAAAGCAGCAGATCACATCAAGAACAACATTTCTGTTCCAGAGAAACTCATCTTTTACACATTTCCCCCTCAGTGTTTTACTTTTTGTTAATGGCCAATTTACAGAACAAGCGTGAATACAGTAGTACAAACATGTTCATGTACAAAACTGAACAGAATCCAAAGGATCTGGCCACACACACACACACACACACACACACACACACACACACACACACACACACACACACACACACACACACACACACACACACACACACACACACACACACACACACACACACACACACACACACACACACACACCTGTGTAAATACAGACATACGCACAGCTTATACAAACCCCCGAGCAAACAGCCACTATTTACACTAACTGCATTCATTTTCGTTTTTGACAAGTCCATTGAACACACCCTCTGCTTTGCCTTTGTCAAACTTGCACAGTGAAGTTCACCATTTTAAAATGGTGAAAGGCATACTTGTATTTTTATGGTCCCAGTTGTTTCACAGGCATCAGTGAGATACATTGATGCAGAGTTGAGCCAAAAACTAAGCTTCACTGCTTTGTCACCTTTTCTATTGTCAAAAATTACTTCTTTTTCCTCACAAAGTTTAAACGGAATCCTCCAGACTCACTTCTGTGGTGTAGAAGATGGTGGATATGAGCAGAGGGAAGAAGCCTTCTGCTTCTGGGGCTCGATGATGTCACACAGGGCGAGTGGCGGTGGGGCAGCTGGTCTTCTGAAACCAGCCCACAGCTGGTTCACAAACCAGTGACCTGCAAAAGTCACATGAACAAACTGAAATACGAGCCAGAAATGCTGCGATTGCATCCTCTTCGGGTTTGTACCCAGGGAGAGTGCGAGCAGCAGCAGGCTGAGGCTGCCGAGGTCCAGCGCCGGTTGCTGGTTCACCTCTGCCGCTGCGTTCAGAGGCACGCTGAGCAGCAACGCGGCCCGAGAGAACGCTGGACAGCGCAGGAAGGTCAGCAGGACGGCACACACCACAAAATAGCCTGCGTGTGCAATACATGTCCACATGGCTGTCAAGCTCAAGCCTGGAATTACAAGGCACACAAAAGGTTTAAGAACATTGATGAAAGTTTTACAGTCAAACGTTGATTTGATCATCTACACAGTTTAATGCTTCAAACTTTTTCATTTCATGGTATCACACAATATTTTTTATACTTCAATCCATTTTTTGAGGGCAGACGGGTTAAAAACGTCCGATTCAATCTGTGCTTCATTAAAGGGAGACGGGGGACGAGCCCAGGAGGGGCGTGATCATGTCTCACCTGCCCATCCCAGGTAGCCCTGGATGATGTGAAGCCTTTCCTCCACGCGACCCTGCATGTTGTCGATGTAGTGCAGCATGGACCCCAGCGTGCTGTTCATGAGCTCCAGTTTGTCCATCAGGTCGCTGTAATACTGAGACGTCTGGTCCTGGTACTGCAGAAACTCCAGCATGCTGCTGTCTGCCCGCAGAAGAACACATGAATAAAACCACAAACAAAAAAAATCAAGTTTGTGATATTTATTACCGATTTTTTGGTAGATGTCCTGGGCTTGATGTCTGACATCTGTCAGGTCTTTCACAATGGACTGGTGGTTCTTCTGCACCTCTGAGCCTTGGATCTGCAGATGTTCACTCACATTCTCTAAAAAGGAGCGACGGGTTACAAGATGTCATGTAAAACTATTCACAACGACACGGGGTCTGAGTTTGAAAAGCAAGAAGGCAGCAAAGCTTCTACCCATTCTCTGAGTGATGCCCTGAATGAGCTGGGCCACCAGTTCCTGTCCTGAGGCGATGAGGGCTTTTTCCTGGCTGAGGCGCCGCAGGTTGTCCGTCAGTGAACTCTCCATTTGCTCCTGACCTTCATTCAGTTTCCCCTGTTGGGTCTGCAGAGCCTTGTGGCCGTCCAGCAGCTTGTCCAGCGAGGCTGCAGTCAGTTCCTTCAGTTCCAGCTGGCCGTCCTGGGTCAAAAGGCAAAGCAGGACAATTGTAGCAGTGTCATTTTGAACATACACTATCATGACCTTTTTCTTAATTTTACTTGCTTATGCACAACCCTGCTGTCCATCCAGGAAATGTACCTTGAGGTCTTTCATTGCGTCTAGTTGGCTTGTTGCCGTGGAGATGAGAGCATTGACCGTGTGCTCGGCTCTGCGTCGAAACAGCTGCTGGCGAGCCGAGTAGCAGACAGCGCGCGCTCTGTTGCTGATGATGTGGTAGGCGTTCCACGTGTCCGAATCCATGTCCGCCGTGCACTCTTTTAAAGTCTGAAGAATCACAATGGGGGGTGGAAATAACAACGAATGTGCGAGAAGCACCGCCTTCTTTCCATCAACCTTTTGCTCACCATTTCCTCCGTGCACAGGTAGGTCCGGCGCCCCTCGCTCTCGGCCTGACAGTTGAACAGAATCACACCCAGTTTTGCGAGCTGCTCCTCTGACAGACTGTCACAACTGGCTTTCAGCTGAGCGATCACCTTCAACAGAATCAGAACATTGCACTCATGTTAAAAGCGCTAATGCCGACAGTTTTTATATTTACACACTGCCACTGACTAAAAGCCCGTTAGAACCAGTCATTTGAAACAGTGTCCCATTACAACCAGTCTACTTAGACCTCTTTCCAACAGGAACAACTCCACTTGGAGGAGCAAGTCAGTTTGTTACTGCTAATTTTCCCCTCTTAAACTTAAGAAAGGGTGTTAAATGAGTGGGGGACCAAGTAAGAAGAATAAAACTTCTCACTTTCCTAGGGAATTTTTTCACGGTGACATTTTCAAAGTGCGTTCGCCTCATCTGCCAGTCTACCGTCGCAAGTAGGGAAATGTGGAGCGGCGTTTTCGGACTGTTCAAACCAGCTGAGAAAGAAAGGAACTAAATTCCCAGTTGTTTTTCCACAATGGCAAAAAATGTACATAGTTAATTATGTTGTGTTGTGCAACATATGTGCGTATGCAACGCACATCAACGCCAATTGTAAGAATCCTCCATAGTTTTCCAAATAAATATAACAGGTTGATCATTTTGACTTGGTCATTTCATAAGTAGCTCGCATGCTGAAAAAGTGTGAGCACCCCTGGATGAGTATAACAATCCCCTCCCCCCACCACCACTCATTATTCTTAATTGCAGCTCAATTATATCAGTTTGAGGTGGATTCTTAGACAAACCCTGTAATGGCAGCTGTCTAATGGGCTGATCTCCATCTGTTTTGCCTCAGCTAAAAACTTCTCGTCGGCAGTAACCATCTCAAACTGAGCCTCCTTGGCAAGCAGGGTGGGGGCCACAGAGGGAGGTGGAGGTGCAGCTGCTGGTGGAGGAGAGCCCGTCTCCGACCGCCTTATCCACTCAAAGAGGCCCCTGACTGCAGGAGCTGGACAGACCAACAGTGCGGTCAGCAGATAGACCAGGGCGTGGTGGAGCATGTCTGAAACACAAGAAATAAAGACAGATTTTTTTAATTTTACATTCACGGTTAGAGACAGTCCTGGATTCGACAGCTGCAGCTTGATGTTCTCACACCAACGCCAGCAAACGTATCAAATGTGCGATTATTATTTCTGCATTAGATGCTCGCACAGCTAACGTAGGAGGCACATATTAGACAGTAAAAACGGTAATTCATGGTAGAGTAAAGACCACAGTCAAGACTTGCCCAGGCATGTCTGCTCTGCGGCACAAGTTACAATAAACCGCCTCCTGTGCACCACTGCAACGTGGGATGCACACGGACAAGCAAAGACAGGCACTTTGTGTTTTAAGTGCAATGCACCCAACTGCGCAACCTAAATAGATTCTAAATAAAACTTTCAGCATTCCAAATAATTGTTGGTCCACGTACCTGCCGAGGACTCCTGCAGGAGAGCTCCCCTCACAGCTGAGGACAATGACAGCTAATGTTTGTGCACGTCATCTCACCGGCCTATACGTCATCGACGCGGCCAATATCATTGGTTGAGTATTTAAGGGGCGGGCCGGAGGAGGCAGTAGGTTTGATTTATGTCACAGGCGCTACAGAAAGACACTCACCGGGCTCGCTGACACTGCCGCCCCTCTGGCGCAGCAGCTGACGTGTGAGTAACAAACGCACAGATAGTTCACGCTTTTCGCCTGCCCGCGGATGCGTATCCTGTCTAACATGCACCTTTAACGGCATAGGTACAATTGATTTTTTGTTGAACGACGAACGTCAGACATTCAGAAAAATCCTCAGGTGAATACATAAGCTAGCACCAGCGTTAGCCGGTGTCGCTCTCGCCGTCTCCTGACACTGTCACTCCGTGTTATTTTATGGTTGTCCAGCAAATAAGAAGCACGTGTATTGTATTTCTAATCTCTTGGATTAGTCCCTTGCTAACCCTGGCTCTGTGCAGCGGGGTTAGTTTTCTACTATTGTGGCATGTTTTCTGACAGGATTTTTAAGATCCTAACTTCATGTATGCTAAACACAGCTAAGCTTTAAGTTAGCAGCAGCCTCCCGTGGGCATGCTGACTTCGTATTAGCCTCCCAAGCCGTGTGGACATTGTGCCGTCGGGCTAGCCTTCACTAGCCGCCGAGCTAACTGAGATACACAACAATGAATGACTCCACCAACAAGAAGCAGAACTGGGACGTGAGGGAGACTGAGTTGTTGCTCGAAATCCTCAAAGAGCTGGACATCAAGAATTGCTTAGACGGCAGGAAAGTGAGGAATAACAAACTGTTCAAGGTGGCGCATCGGAGAATGACAGCAGCCGGGTATCATAGGACTGTGGATCAGTTAAAGTTTCGTTGGAAACTTCTTAAAAGTGCGTACTACAAACGACAGAGAGAGCCAAACTCGCCAGCACCGACCAAAATTCAGGGTTGGTGGCGGTATGAGAAGACGATGGTTGCTATCATGGAGTCCAGACACTCCCTGGTCGGAGATGGGGTCCTCAGCTCAGACAGGAATGATGAAGTGACTGAAGAGTCGGATGGAGAAGCATCGATGCTGACCTGGCCGCAGCCCTGCACCGACACTTCCACTCAGAATTTGGATTTAATTGTAGGGATGATGCAGATGCCATTATAGCTGTGTGCTGTCATGTGGATTATTTGCTACTTGCATTCATTTCTAAGCCAATTCGGTATTTCGTTTCGTGACGTCGAAATAGTGATGTTTCGGTGGGATTTTTCTCCCAAATGAACCTTCAAAAGTACTTTTAAAACATCCAGTCTTTATTATTTCCTATCTGAAACCGGTAACTTCTGGCTGCATGATATGGTCACCAACGCAGCTATTTTACTTACAATATAATGTACATATCGTTATATTTTACTATACAGTTATTGGAAGTTATGTTTTATCTGATGCGTGAAAAATGCATCCTAAAGATAACGGTTGTACACGATGCATCTGTGGACGTGCACGTTTGTTTAAAATGGTGTTTTGTCACATTTTTCCCATCGCAACTTCTTCAGATTTCAATATTACACTTGATGTATGTATCTACTGATTATATTCAAAATATAATTATTTAACATAATTAGTTATTCTTAATTGCAAGATTGTTGTTTTTTGTGGATTTGGCTGATTTAGCAGATCGAGGCTGAGCTGTTGATTTACCAAAGAACCCATAAAATGTTTTCTAGTCACATTCTTGAGTACGCAGGTTAATGTTGGAATGATTCTGGGAGAACCCTCCAGCTGCTAGCATGACATTGATGCTTCCATTTCTCCTAGATCAAAATGGACCCAGAGATGGACCGGCAGCTGAAGGTCGGGTTTATCGGTGCAGGAAACATGGCTTTTGGAATCACAAAGGGCATGATGTCAGGTGACTGGGGGGGGGGGGGGGGGGGGGGGGGGTGCAGAGCTGAAGGTTATCGTAGGTAACATCAAGTAACAGTGGTTCTGTTCTCATTAAAGGAAATATCCTTTCTGGGAACATCAAAGTGAGTGCCCCTTCCATCCGGAACCTGGGACGCTTCCAGGTATTTATCCAGTCTCGCTGGGCCGATCGGATGCAGGCGCGCGCCGCCCTCATGTCGAGCATTTCTGCCTCTGGATTTCAGGAGCTCGGGGTTCCCGTCACTCACTCCAACACAGAAGTGGTCTGTGGCTCGGACGTGGTTTTCATCGCGGTCAAACCTCACTTGGTTCCGCACGTCCTCGCTGAGATCTCGCCGCACGTCACCGATAGGCACATCGTCGTGTCCGTCGCAGCCGGAGTAACGCTGGCCACATTAGAGGAGGTGAGTCTGGTGGAGGCTGCAACACGGGGGGGGGGGGGGGGCAGAAGATCTCATGTTCTGCTCTTCCGACTGCAGCTTCTACCTGAAAACTCGGTGGTCATCAGGATGATGCCCAACCTGCCCTGCTTGGTTCAGGAAGGGGCTCTGCTGTTTGCGCGTGGATCCAATGCAAAGCCCGAGGACGGCGCGCTGCTCCGCTCCTTGCTGCACCGCTGTGGGTTGGTGGAGGAGGGACCCGAGACGTGGCTCGACATTCACACCGGGCTAAGTGGGAGCGGGGTCGCTTTCGTGAGTCTCAAAATGAAATCCACCGGTGGATCGCCTCCGTTGGTCTCCATCTCGTGACAAATGTGATGTGATCTCAGCTCCGGGGACCCGAAGCTTGACGCGGGTCACTGCTCTCCACAGGTGTACCTGTTTGCGGAGGCTCTGGCGGAGGGGGCGGTTAAAATGGGAATGCCGAGCGCTCTGGCGCACAGCATCGCGTCTCAAACCGTCCTGGTCAGTCTCACCCTGCCGTTTCGCTCTCCGGAGTTCTCGCTCCAGACTCATGTTTCCTGCTTGATTTGGTGTCTCCTGTCAGGGCGCTGGGAGGGTCTTGTGCGATTCGGGGAAGCATCCGGCTCAGTTGCGCGCGGAGGTGTGCACCCCGGGCGGAACAACCATCTACGGGCTTCACACCCTGGAGCAGGGAGGCGTGAGGGCGGCCACCATGAGCGCTGTGGAGTCCGCCACCGAGAGAGCCAGAGAGCTCGGCCGCAGGTCTTCAGCGAGATGCACGAAGTAACCCTCGCACTTCCTGCCTTTGAATGACCTCACGGGAGCTTTTCCAAGCGGAACAGCAGGAATTATTTTCCTTTTTTTGAACCTTAATTCATCACAGATCTTCCGTTTGACCACCTTCAAATGATGTTTACGTGGACGATTGAGCGTCTTCGACACTGACCAGTAACAGGTCAAAGCTTCTGACGCATCATTTCTCATGTGCAACAATAATCATTACTCTCCGTTTCGGAAATTCCGAAAGACTAATTTGAATATGCTCATAGTTTCTACCACATTTCCGGTTTGCTGGTGTCTCTTTCAGCCGTAGCTCTCGTCGTGAGATACCCCGATTCATCCCCCGTTATGCTGCCACGTCGCCATGGCGACACGTGTCAACTGTGTAAATAATGCACAACCATTTCAAACAATTCTGCCATAACTTACATTTGTAAAAAGTCTCAATAGTTGCTGTTACTGAATATGTGGATCGAGGTGATGACTCTGTATCAAATGGTCAATTGCACACTTTTACACATAATTTATATAAAATGATATACAGTACTGTAAAAAGCTGTTTAAAATTCACATCCACATTATTGTTGTTCATCTCTGTGATGGATGTCTGATGTAAAGAATTGGAGCCATGGCTGTGGAGATTGGAATTGATGTTTTAAATTAAAATGTGATATTTGGTCAAACTGCAACCAGCTTTGTGCTTCACCTTGTTTGAAAATATTCACTGACATTTTGCAGGGTTTATTCTAGTCAGTGGATAAATGGCAGCCACTGTATCAAAATAGAGGATGTTGGGGGAATAATGGCCTTATAATCAAACACGGGGAACAAAAAGCAGCCTCTCAGGGCATCATCATCATCATCCTTTTTGAACCCTCTCCCCTCCCCCACACTCCAGGCTCCAACATCGCCTCCTCCTCCACCTCCTCTTCCTCCTTCCCGTTGTCACTCACGGCTGGAGAAGACACGTTTTAGGCACCGGCCTGCTTCCACGCTCCGCAGGGACTAAACTCGGCAGTAAGTACCGTTCTGTCCGCTCGACACAGGCGGCTTAAACGTGCGGGAATAGTGACGGAAGTCATTTAAAATACACACCACGATGCGAAGCCACCTCGAGTCACGAGCGCGTCGCGTGTTTTAGCTAGCGGCTAGTTAGCTGAAGGAGAGCATGTTGCTAATGCTAACGCGGTGTCACGCCGGGTGAAGCCCCGCAGCAATGGCCGCTCTTCCCCATTGAGAAACCGGCTCTCGCCTCAAAATGAATGGGGTGATCTCAATCAGGTGTGCGCATTAAAACAAGCATTATTTTGAGACACCTTCATTTAATCGGCTGATATTTCTTTCCAGTTAGAGTTGTGTCACAAGGTGGCTACTGTTAAGGTTAGCCGACACACCTATTTCAATATGACAGCTTATTGTTTAATAAATTGCTAGACAGGTTTCTCCTCTTAAAAGGGCACACTAATGTTTGAATGGCTTTCAACAACAATATGCATGATGTCTTGCCTCTTGAGGAGTGTTCCTATAATGAAGCATGATCCTAATGGTTTGATCTGGAGGCTGAGTTAATCTAAACAGGTCGAATTGACCTGAACAAGAGGTAAATAACGAGTTTTTGGCTAAATATGTTGATTTGACAGCAAAGTCCTGCTCATTTTCTCTGTTGCTTCCTGTATCCAAAAGGCAAAAGTGTCATGTTGAAGTCTTTTAACGCGTTGACTCTTTGCACCATCTTGCATTCAGTATTTGACAGGTGAGTCCCATGGCCACAGTCCCCATTTGTGCCTGTTTTCTTGTCTTTTGTGCCCGTTGTGTTGTCATTGTTTTATTGGCTCCTTGATGTTTTGATCAATGATTCTTGTCTTTTTTCCAATGGCCCGCGTTTAATTGGAAAAACCACCTCTCTGTATAATTTGATACTAGTTTAAGTTCATCACCTTTTCAAAGGAAGGTGAGTTAAGAGTTGAACCGCCAGGTGTGAACAGTGGTTCTCAAAGACTCCTGCACAAATCAGACCATATATTCTCTCCAAACACCAGAGAAATATGTGGATTTGTTGCTCCATTTTTCCTCCAATAAAAACTTAATCGACTCCCAGGATCCTGAGACCCGCTTTTAAAATCACTGTTCGAATAATTAAGCAGCAAATAATTTCTAAATTTGTCCACATGGCATTAAATGTTGCATGACCTGTCCTGCATAGCTGCTGATTGCACTGCATGAAATGACCGTTATTTAAAATGACTGATATTTCAGGTTTACTAGTAGTTTTTGTAGTTTGCATGTTCTCCTTTCAGTGTCAACTTGAGCTGAAGTCTTGAATTTTGCTGCTCAGTTATGATGGAAAATTCTTAAAGAATGTTGAGGTCACATTGGGGTAATTGAAGTACCTCTACCTAGTTACACTAAATGCATTTCCATGGTCGCCATGGCGGCGGTTTACGCTGTCATGAGGTTATCAGAGAAAACTGCTGTGGCAGTAAAAACCTGTTTCTGTATCTGGGTGCTTGCATGGATTTCATCTTATGTCCTGCATGTTAAGCGTTGCCCTGAGACGTTTCCACTTGCGGAAAGTCTCGTTTGATCCGATTTTGTTGGCTAAACGTTCCCGTGTCTCTCTGTATCTAACCCAGAAGCCTGTACCTGTTGTTCTCTCTTTTCCCTCCCTGCAATGAAGAGATGTCTCAGAAGCTCTCCCAGTGCTCCGCCCTGGAGCGGTCTGAGAATGATCCGCCTTCCAACAGCTGTCAAGCGGAACGTCCTGCAAACTCAGACGTGGGACGTAGGAATAAGGCCCAATCGGCTCAAAGAAACGGAGAGACGACGACGTCATCGTCCCCAGAAAGCGGTAGCTTGAACGGAGAGGGGAAGCAGGCTGGGAAAAGCCGCCGTCGCAGGAAAAGGTCGTCCAAACCGGGGAGTCGACCCGAGGCGGGGCAAGCTGACGGTAAAACTCTAAACGAAGCGAAGCCCCGGCAGGCCGCCGGGCAGCCCGCCGACTCCCGCGCTGAGCTGAGCGGCCTGAAGTTTGAATGTGCCAATGTTTGGTTTGAGCGCAGCGTCTATGAGCGGGCAGAGAGCCTCTACCAGCGCTGGCTGGCCAGCTCCTCCGGTGGGACCACCCAGGCGGCCAAAGCACCGTCGGCGCCAGGAAAGAACTCCAAAGGTCCTCCGTCTGGTCCAGCGTCCACGTGGGTGAACAAGGCGTCCTTTGACCACGCGGGGTGCCAGTTTGTAGAATCCCTGGCGCCCGTTCCGAACTCTTTGCACATTCCGCCCCAGCCCGGCAGCTCCGGTGTGGCCAGAACGCCTGACGAAGGATACCAGTCTCTCACGCCAACTCCCGTTCAACAAGCTCTTGTCACCCCAACCAGTCGCCAGTCGGTTAATGGATTACCTCGCATCCCCGCGGAGCTGCTCAGGGATGTGTGGCTGGAGAAGCCCTTGTATGACCGCGCCGAAGCCGTGTTCTACCAGAATCTGTACGGCAACAATTCCGCCAAACGATCCAGTTGTGCCCCCACCTCCAGGAGCAACGACCACCCTCAAAGCCTTGTAGAAGAAGAAGAGGAGGAGGAGGAGGAAGATCAAGTAGCCGTGGAGGAAAAATGGGTGGTCCCACAGGGGAAAGCAGAAGTCTTCCACGCTCTGCTCCCCATTCAGGAAGAAGAGGAGCCAAATGAGGTTCCTGAGAAGGAGGAGGTATCGAGGGTGGGAGTTGGTTACTTTCTTCACCCCGACAGTGAGCCGGTGTGGCTGGACAAGTGGCGGTTTCAGGCTGCAGAGAGCCGTTTTCACAGTGTCAGTGGGACTGAAGCTGCAGCGGGACAGAAAAAGAAAAATCCGAGACCAGCATCTTCCTCCAGTACCCCACCCAGGGACAAGTATGACCAAACTGGGGGAGTGGATCTGCTTCAGATGTTTCATCCTCATCATTTTCTTTGCTTTGCCTCTTTGGTTCCATGAATGTGTGGGGGAAAACATCTTTTCTTTTGGTTTGAGTCGTCGTTGAGGTCTTCGTTTTTTTTCTGAATGAATGTCCACATCACCACGTTTCACTACGTGTGTATTTATTTGGTTGTGTAGAATTATGTTGTTCATCTGTGGGATGTGTTAATACGACTACGAACCAGTCCTCTCTCCATCTAAATATGAGTTGATATCTCCACTTTATTAAACCTGCTTATTTCCCCTCCTCTCTTGTTTCCTGAACCTCCTGTTCACACTTCCCTCTCTCCGTCCCTGCTTTATCCGCTGTAGAACCATGACATCAGTGGACTTTCTGGCTCAGGAGAAGGTCTGGTTTGACAAACCTCGCTACGATGAGGCGGAAAGGTGCTTCTACGAGCGAATGAACGGCTCTTCACAGGTACCAGCACGCCTCCCTTTTGGATCGGAGCTGAGAGAAATGTGATTAAATGAATAGTTTTATCTTCTCAGGACGTGGGGGCTAACTCCATCCTGCAAGACATTGCTCGGGCCAGAGAGAACATCCAGAAGTCTTTAGCAGGAGTGAGTTTTTCTCTGCTACTGTTGCCTCATGTTCTACGATTTCTATTCATTAAATACCAAAGCCACTAATTGTAAAGAGGTTTTTTCCTATTGATGTGGTGAAACAACCAGGTTGTTAACGACTGAGATATTTTTGCTCCATTAAAAAAAAAAAAAAAAAAAAAAAAAAAAGACTTATACAATGCGGACCGCCTTCCTTTGTCCTTGTCAAAATAGTTCAGGTATTTGCAGAAAAATGTCACTTTTGCTGTCAGACAGGTCTGTGCGGTTTGAAATGTTCTGCATTCTGCATTCATTCCTTTCTGCTCGGGTGCTTTTTCTTTCGGGGTTCAAATTCCGTCCTCACGTCTCAGCTGAAGGCTACCCTGTGTAACAAAGGGGCTGCTCACTCACCCCCGAAGCTCCACTCCCAGCTTGTAAGTTCCCCCCCATCGCGTGTCCTTGGAAGCATCGTTTTCCCAGCCCTGCCTGACTTTAGTAGCTTCGCTGTTTGGATGGCTTTTGGTTCCTGGTGGAGACCAAACAGCTTTTTAATCACTTCTGGCTGCATCTGTTTGGTGTGGACACATTTGCAGTTTGCTTGATTGCGTGTTGGTTTTAAATAAGATTGTATGGTCTGTTTTTCTCGCTATATGTAAATGTTTTTTCGATGCAGAGCGGGAGCAACTCCGCTGACCAGGGAGAACTTGTGTCCCGCATCAAGAGCCTGGAGTTGGAAAACCAAAGCTTATACACAGGTTTGTGCGCTCATTTTCATCCCTAAAGGGTGTGGGGGGGGTGTCAATGTTGTGAACTCACTATGAGGACTTTTCTCCAGTGATTGGCGACTTGAGGGCAGCGCTTTCCAAACTAGAAGGTCGCGTGGAGGTTCTGGAGAAGTCTCCTGTCGCTGCTGTCCCAGCTTCCACTCCAGCAGTTCCTTACACGAATGTGAGCCACGGCTTTACTCCGCCAGCCATTACAGCCTTTACGCGCCCTGTAGTCATGCACATGTGGTTCGTCTTAAAGGGTACAGCTGTACAGCAGAAGAGTGCCCCAGCTAAAAAGCAAGACGAGGATGACGACGACGATTTTGACCCGTTTGGTAGCGATGACGATGAAGAAGCAGAGAAGATCAAAGAGCAGAGGTTAAAAGAGTATGCGGAGAAGAAAGCCAAGAAACCCACCATCATCGCCAAGTCTTCCATCTTACTGGATGTCAAACCTGTAAGTTCCCTTTAACACTAAACCTGGAAACGGGTGGTTATTTAACACTTTTATGGTGTTTTCAGTGGGATGATGAAACTGACATGGCAAAGCTGGAGGAGTGCGTGCGCTCCGTGCAGACTGACGGTCTGCTGTGGGGTACGTCCAAACTGGTTCCAGTGGGATATGGCATCAAAAAGCTTCAGATTGCTTGTGTGGTGGAGGACGACAAGGTGGGGACAGACTTGCTAGAGGAAGAAATCACCAAGTTTGAAGATTATGTAAGTACTATTGTAAGAATCTCACTCATTGTTTAAGGAGTAGCCCGAGTGTTAAAATGGTGTAATGTTTAAAGGGTTTTCATCCAGAAAATGTAAGCGCTTAATCAAGATCAGTTTTGGATATATATTCTTTTACAACTGTTATTTCATCACCTGCCACCAGATGTCGCAACTAAGAAAAAAGCGAACAGGTTTTTTGCCCCCCATTCTGCATTGAAAGCTTATCCAGTATGTTTCACAAAGCTCGGATTTAAAGATCAATCGTAAAGAATATGTCATGGACGTGTAAAAAAGACGGCCGGGGATATTAATCGATTCTCCTCTGTTTCAGGTCCAGAGCGTGGATGTAGCAGCCTTCAACAAAATCTAATTTTTGGTGTCTTTCTGTGTTGTCTCGCCTGTTTTCTCTGCTCATTGTGTCATCGGTTAATAAATACGAACTCTTGCACTAATGCTGTCGTCTCTTATTATAAAACACATCTGGAGATCTAGTGGGAATGCTTGTTTTTGCTCCTTCATCTCTTTGGTTGCATGAGCGTGTGTGCAAACTGCTGTTAAAAGACAACCAAACAGCGGTGAGACAGCAGATATTTGGAATATTTGTAAAGTATTGAAATGGCTTGAGAAAAATCCCAGTTCTGTAGGTCAGATTCTGATTTTAGACTTTACTAGGCCGTCTTCTTTTTGCATTCCTCCTCAAACTTTTAAGACTGAGTACAAGACATTTATATTAAATGTCAGTTTCTGATTTGCCTTTAAGGGTGAATAAATAAAACACGTTTAATGGGTTGCAATTTGGTAAACAAACAAATTTAGCTGTTGTGCCTACATGTTTTCTCTGTAATTATTTTTTTCTGCTTCAATACATTAATCATTCTCATTTGGTTAAATTGTTGCCATCAGCTATCCCATCAATAACGCAGCATTTCAGCAAAGACAGCCTTCTGTAAAAGACAAAAGTAAAGACTAATTGGACACCGTCTACAATTTTGAAGCCTCTGGCAGCAGTGCAGTAACTGTAAGTGCCTGTAGATGGAGACACAGGCAGATTAAACACGCTACATTTAAATTACTGGGAAAAATGCTGCAAGACTTTTACTTCAAGGGGATTTTATGGTCATAAAATGTCCATGAGGGCTTCCCAACGGCTATTAAAATTGCAAGAAAGCCCAGAATCCTTTGTAGATAATGAATAAATGCATCAAATAATCGCTGAATTATTAATAAACATTGACCTGACCCATCCGTCTCTGCTCCTCGTTTGTTCTTTGGGAGGTGAAGAACTCTCCTCATTGTGCACTCATCCTTTTTTTTAAAAATTCAACACAGTTACAAACAGGTCAGAAAATTGCACTGAGAACTAGGGGTGTAGGAGAATGTACACCAAGTAGAACAAACAGGAATGAATTAAACATGAGCGCCACACTCCCAAAGAACATAAGCCTGTTTATAACAACAGATTTAAGGTGTAAAAATCCAGCTCTGCCAGAACAGAATTATTTCTGGAGGCTTTGATTTGGCAGAAAGCTGTAAAACAAACAAACAAACAAACAAAAAAAGTGCTTAAATGAAAAACCGCACACGTCACAAAATGAAAACTCAAGATCATCTATTATTGGTTTTCTTTTAAAAGGATTACACTATGAAAGTCATTACATCTCAATTTAAAAAAATACACAGATCAAAATATCTACTGATTTTCTTGGCACGTTTTCATTGCATATAAATCCCAACAGGAAAAGGCTGAATATTAAAATGTGCACTTCCTTCATTCGTGGTTCAGGTCTGACATTC